>NW_022148644.1:0-117994 GCF_901933205.1 Camarhynchus parvulus | reverse complement strand
GGTTTGGGATTTATGGGGTTTGGGATTTACGGGGTTTGGGTTTGGGATTTATGGGGTTTGGGATTTATGGGGTTTGGGGAGTTTGGGATTTATGGGGTTTGGGATTTATGGGGTTTGGGATTTATGGGGTTTGGGAGTTACAGGGTTTGGGATTTATGGGGTTTGGGATTTATGGGGTTTGGGATTTACAGGGTTTGGGATTTATGGGGTTTGGGATTTATGAGGTTTCGGGTTTGGGATTTGGGATTTATGGGGTTTGGGATTTATGGGGTTTGGGATTTATGGGGTTTGGGAGTTACAGGGTTTGGGATTTATGGGGTTTGGGATTTATGGGGTTTGGGATTTATGGGGTTTGGGATTTATGAGGTTTCGGGTTTGGGATTTGGGATTTATGGGGTTTGGGATTTATGGGGTTTGGGATTTACGAGGTTTCGGGTTTGGGATTTATGGGGTTTGGGATTTATGGGGTTTGGGATTTATGAGGTTTCAGGTTTGGGATTTGGGATTTATGGGAGTTTGGGATTTATGGGAGTTTGGGACTGGTATTTGGGGTTTTGGAGATTTGGATTTGGAGGTTTGGGATTTGGGATTTTGGAAGCCCCCAACTCTTGAGATCCTTTCACCCTTCAAATACACTGCTGCGTTCCGTGGATAGACCAGATCCCAAATCCCCAAAACCCCCAAAACATCCCAGAAAAATTCGCGAAAAAGCCGCGAATTTGCGAAAAATTCCCAAAAATTCCCTAAAAATTCCCCAAAAATTCCCCAAAATTCCCAAAATTCCAGGAATTATTTAACCCTTAAAATCCTTTAACCTTTCAACTACACCGATGCTAAAATGTCCCAGAAATTGCCCAAATAATCCCTACAAAATCACCAAAAAATCCCCAAAAATTCAGCAAAATTGACGAAAAAGACCCCAAAAAATCGCTAAAAAATTCCCCAAAAATTCCCCAAAAATTCCAGGAATTCACTAAAATCCCACGAATCATTTAACCCTTGAGATCCTTTAACCCTTCAAATACACCACATCCCAAAATCCCCAAAACCTCCAAAAAATCCCAGAAAAATTCGCAAAAAAGCCGCGAATTAGCAAAAAATTCCCAAAAATTCCCTAAAAATTCCCCAAAAATTCCCAAAATTCCAGGAATTATTTAACCCTTAAAATCCTTTAACCTTTCAACTACACCAATGCTAAAATGTCCCAGAAATTGCCAAAAAAATCCCTAAAAATCCCCAAAAAATCGCGAAAAATCCCCAAAAATTCAAAAACCCAAAAATTCCCAAAAATTCCCCAAAAATCCCCAAAAATCCCTAAAAAATTCCCAAAAAATTCCCAAAAATTCCCACCCAGGAAATTTAACCCTTGAGATCCTAACCTTCAAACACCAGATCCCAAAACCCCAAAAACCCCCAAAAATTCCCAAAAATTCCCAAAAAATTCCCAACAAAAATTCCCAAAATCCCAGGAATCATTTAACCCTTGAAATCCTTTAACCCTTCAAGTACACCAATGCCAAAATGCCCCAGAAAGCCCCCAAAAAATCCCGAAAAATTCAGCAAAATTGCCAAAATCCCGAAAAATTCCCAAAAAATTCCCAAAAAAATTCCCCAAAATTCCAGGAATTATTTAACCCTTGAAATCCTTTAACCCTTTAAGTACACCAATGCTAAAATGTCCCAGAAATTGCCAAAAAAATCCCTAAAAAAATCCCCAAAAATTCAGCAAAATTGACGAAAAATCCCCAAAAAATCCCCAAAAAATCCCCAAAAATTCCCAAAATTCCAGGAATTATTTAACCCTTGAAATCCTTTAACCCTTTAACTACACCAATGCTAAAATGTCCCAGAAATTGCCAAAAAAATCCCTAAAAAATCCCCAAAAAATTCAGCAAAATTGACGAAAAATCCCCAAAAAATCCCTAAAAAATTCCCCAAAAATTCCCAAAATTCCAGGAATTCTCACCCCCTGCTCGTCCAGCTTGAGGAGCTGCTCGGGGACCTTGGGGGTGGCCAGGGCCAGGCGCAGGCAGTGGATGTTGAGCTCGGGCAGGACGAATTCCAGCAGCTCGCGCAGGGGGATCCCGCGCACGGAGCCGGCCTTGGCCGTGCTGGGGACGGCGTCCTCGAGGATGGAGCCACGGAGGGTGACGAGCTGGAAAAGAGGAAAAATTTAGGGAAAAATGAAGGGGAATTAGGGGAAATTTGGAAATTAGCAATTTTGGGGAGGTTTAGAGGGGTTTTGGTAAAAAAATTGGAGGGTTTTGGGTAAAAATTTGAGGATTTGGGACCAAAAATGGAGGGGATTTGATCCTAAAATGGTGGGAATTTGACACCAAAATTGAGAGATTTGAGCCCAAAATTGTAGGAAATTTTATCCCAAAACTGTGGGAATTTTATCCCAAAATAGTGGGAAAATTTATCCTAAAATTGTAGGAAAATTTATCCTAAAACTGAGGGATTTTATCCTAAAATTGTGGGAAATTTATTCCTAAAATTGAGGGATATTGATCCCCAAATTCCTGAATTTGACCCTAAAATTGAGGGAAATTTATCCCTAAAATTGAGGAATTTTAGCCCAAAATCCAGGGATTTGACTTCAAAGTTAAGAGAATTTTATCCCAAAATCCAGGGGGTTTAATCCTAAAATTGAGGGATTTGAGCCCAAATTTGAGGGAATTTGACACCAAAATTGAGGGGATTTTAGCCTAAAATGGAGCGGAATTTAATCCTAAAATTGTAAGAATTTTAGTCCAAAATTTAGGGGATTGGACCCCAAAATGGTGAGAATTTGATTCCCAAAATCCACAGAATTTAATCCTAAAATTGTGGGGATTTTACTCTTAAAATTGTGGGGATTTGATCCCAGAGTCATCAGCTGGGGAAGGGAAGAAATGGGGGAAATTTGGGATAGAAGAATTTTGGGGAGGTTTAGAGGGGTTTTGGTAAAAAAATTGGAGGGTTTGGGGTAAAAATTTGAGGATTTGGGACCAAAAATGGAGGGGATTTGATCCTAAAATGGTGGGAATTTGACACCAAAATTGAGAGATTTGAGCCCAAAATGGAGGAAATTTTATCCCAAAATTGTGGGAAATTTATCCTAAAACTGTGGGAAATTTATCCCTAAAATTGAGGGATATTGATCCCCAAATTCCTGAATTTGACCCTAAAATTGTGGGAAATTTATCCTAAAATTGAGGGATTTGACCCCAAAATTGTGGGGAATTTATCCCAAAACTAAGGAATTTTATACCGAAATTCAGGGATCTGACCTCGAAATGGAGGGAATTTAATCCCAAAACTCCAGTTATTTGACCCCCCAAAATTGTGGGAAATATATCCAAAAATTGTGAGAATGTGATCCCCAAATTCATGAATTTGAGCCTGAAATTGTAGGAATTTTATCCTAAAACTGAGGGAATTTTGGCCTGAAATTGTGGCAAATTTATCCTGAAATTTGGGGCTATTTTTGGGGTGATTTTTGGGGGTTTTTGGGACCTGGCTGGTGCGGAAGATGAGGCGGTGCTGGAACTGGGGGCCCAAAACCATGAAAAAAATTGGAATTTTGATGATGAAAAAACTTCAGTTTTGGGGATAAAAAAATTGAGTTTTGTGGATGAAAACCTGAAATTTAAATGATAAAAAATTGGAATTTTAAGGACAAAACCTGGAATTTAAATGATGAAAAATTCAATTTTCAAGGACGGAATTTTCCCGATTTTCTCCAATTTTAGGGGATTTTTTGGGAATTTTCTGGGGATTTTTGGGGGATATTTTGAGGGATTTTTGGGGATATTTTTGGGGATATTTTGGGGGGTATTTTGGGGGGTATTTTGACGATTTGGGGGGATTTTTGGGGGACTTTTTGGGGAATTTTTGGGGCATTTTTTTGGGAATTTTTGGGGATTTTTTTTGAATTTTGGGGAATTTTTGGGGGAATTTTTTGGGAAATTTTGGGAATTTTTGGGGAATTTTGGGGGGATATTTTGAGGGATTTTGGGGGATATTTTGGGAATTTTGGGGGATTTTTTGGGGAATTTTGGGGGAATTTTGGGGGGATTTTGGGCAAATTTTTTGGGAATTTTGGGGAAATTTTGGGGAAATTTGGGGAATTTTTTGGGAATTTTTGGGGGATTTTTGGGGGAATTTTTGCAAATTTTTGGGCGAAATTTTGAGGATTTTGGGGGGACTTTTTGGGGAATTTTTGGGGAATTTTTTGGGAATTTTTTGGGAATTTTTGGGGCATTTTTGGGAATTTTTTGGGGCATTTTTGGGGGAATTTTTGGGGGATTTTGGGGGATTTTTTGAGGATTTTGGGGGGATTTTTGGGGAATTTTTGGGAATTTTGGGGGATTTTTTGGGAATTTTGGGGGATTTTGGGGGGAATTTTTGGGGAAATTTTGGGAATTTTTTGGGGCATTTTTGGGGGATTTTTTAGGAATTTTAGGGGGATTTTTGTGGAATTTTTTGGGAATTTTTTGGGAATTTTTTGGGAATTTTTTGGGAATTTTTTGGGAATTTTTGAGGGATTTTTTTGGGAATTTTTGAGGGATTTTTGGGCGATTTTTGGGGAATTTTTTGGGGATATTTTTGGGCTATTTTGAGGGATTTTTGGGGCAATTTTTGGGGTGATTTGGGGCGGATTTGGGACCTGGCTGGTGCGGAAGATGAGGCGGTGCTGGAACTGGGGGCCGTGCTCCGAGGGCTCCTCCAGGCGCTCGCGCCGGACGCTCACGGCCACCGGGCCCAGCTTCTCGTCCAACCCGAAATAATTGGAGTGTTCTGGGGGAAAAAGGGGGAAAAATGGGAAAAATGAGAAAAATTGGGAGTAATTGGGGTTGGGGAGGGAAAAAATGGGGGGGAAATGGGGAAAAATCAGAATTTGGGGGGGAAAATGGGGAAAAAAGGGGGAAAATGGGAGAAAATTTGAGAGAAAAATGGGGGAAAGGAGGAGAAAAAATGGGGAAAAATGGGAGGAAAAAGGGAGGGAAAATGGGAGGAAAAAGGGGGAGAAAAATGGGGGAAATGGGCAAAAAAGGGGGAGAAAATGGGGGGGGGAAATGGGAGAATTTTTTTGGGAAAATGGGAGAAATTTTGGGGGGAAAATGGGGGGAAAATGGGAGAAAATTGGGAGAAAATGATGGGAGAAAATGGGGGGGGAAAGGGAAAAAAATGGGAGAAAAATGGGAGGAAAAATGGGGGAAAAATGGGGAAATGGGCAAAAAAGGGGGAGGGAATGGGGGGGAAAATGGGAGAATTTTTTGGGGAAAATGGGAGAAATTTTTGGGGGAAAATGGGAGAAAATTGGGAGAAAATAATGGGGGGAAATGGGGGGAAAATGGGTGGAAAATGAGGAAAAATTGGAGAAAAATGGGAAGAAAATGGGGATAAAAGGGGGAAAATGGGGATTTGGGGGGAATGGGGAAAAAGGGGGAAATGGGGAAAATGGGAATTTTGGGGAGGAAAATGGGAAAATGGAGAGAAATGGGGAAAAACTGGGAAAAATGGGGGTTTGGAGGAAAATGGGGAAATGGGGGAAAAACGGGAATTTTGGGGGGAATGGAGGAAAAATGGGGGGAAAATGGGAATAAATGGGGGGAAATGGGAATTTTGGGAAAAATTGGGAGTTGGAGAGGGAAAAAATGGGGATTTTGAGGGTGGGGAATGGGAATTTGGGGAAGGAAGTGGGGAAAAGGGGAAAATGGGAATTTGGGGGAAAATGGGGAAAAATGGGGGTGAAATTGGGAAAAAATTGGGGGGGAAATGGGGATTAGAGAGGGAAAAATGGGAATTTGGGGGGAAATGGGGAGAAAAGGGGGAAAATGGGGGAAAAATGGGGATTTTGGGGAGGAAAATGGGGAAAATGAGAAAAATTGGGGATTAGAGAGGGAAAAATGGGGATTTGGGGGAAAATGGGAATTTTGGGGAGGAAAATGGGGAAAATGAGAAAAATTGGGGATTAGAGAGGGAAAAATGGGGATTTGGGGGAAAATGGGAATTTTGGGGAGGGAAATGGGAATAAATGGGGGAAATGTGGGAAAATGGGGAAAAAAGGGGGAAAATGGGGGGAAAATGGGGAAAAATGTGGGGAAAATTGGGAAAAGGGAATTTTTGGGGAGGAAAATGGGGAAAATTGAGGGACAATGAGCGAAAATGGGGGGAAAAATGGGACTTTTTTGGGGGGAAAACGGGAAAAATGGAAAATTGGAGGGAAGTGGGAATTGGAGAGGGGGAATGGGGGAAAACCTCCCCCCAAAAAATTCCCCAAAAATTCCAAATTTCATCACCTTTGCCATGGAAATAGTCCCGGTAGTAGGTGGCTCCCAGGTCCGCGTGCTCCACGCTGTAACTCCGAACCCTCTCGGGATTCCTTTGCTCCTCCTTAGGAAACTCCAAAACGGAAACTCCGGCGTTGGACACCTTCAAAAAACTCCCAGATTCCAGCAAAATTCCAGAAGGAGGAGGAGGAGGAGAAGATGAAGACGACGACGATGACGAAGAAGAAGAAAAGGCAGATTTGGAAAAACTGACGTCGCGTTCGCCTCGGCCACCGCCGATCTCGTTGCGGAAATGAGGGCAGCTCAACAATAAATCGTTGCTGGTGTTGTCGCCTAAATCCTGCTCCAGGTTTTCCTTGGAATTTAAATTTTCCATGCTGGAGAAGTTGGGGTCGGATCCGGCCGAAGCGGCGGAAGCTCCCGTGGTCGTGTTGCGCCGCTGAGTCCCCGCGGCGGCGCCGACGGAAACGGCCTCGAACAAAACGCTCTGAACGTCGAAGTGAGCGAAACTTTTGCGCCAAATCCAAGATTTCGGAGCTTCGGGGAGTTTGGGATCTTCGGGATCTTTGGGGTTGAGGAGTTTTTTGAAGATGGAATCGTCGGGTTTTAAACAACGGCGCCGTTTTTCTTTGTGGGGTTGGGGTTGCTCGGGGTTTTGGGGGTTTGGGGGTTTTTTAGTTCGGAATTCGTTGAGCATTTCGAAAAAGCTTTGTTCCGGAATTCCTTGGATGTCGATGGAGGAGGTGCTGCCGTATTCCCGGAATAATCCGAGGAATTCCCCGGAATTCCCGCGGATTTCCGGGATTTCTTCGGGGTCGCATTCGCTCAAAGTGACCTCGCTGCTGCTTCTTTGTCTCAACGGAATTCCTAAAAATCCTTCTTGGAATTCCAAATCTTTCAAATGAGGGATCAACCTTCGATGGAAAGGTTTGAAAGACGACTGAGAAGGCGGGAGGAAGTTCCGTGAGTTTCCGGAATATTCTTTGGAGCGCGGAGGCCACTCGGCCACGCGGGCGCGGACGCCCATCTTGGGCACCGGGGGGATTTCGGAACGTTGGGAATTCATCATCCCAACAGAAAAGTTGGGATTTAGGAGATCCAGGAGATCCAGGAGGTCCAGAAGGTTGAGAAGATCCAGGAGGTGCAGGAGGTTCAGAAGATCCAGGAGGTCAAGGAGATCCACGAGGTCCTGGAGGTCTGGGAAGTGCAGGAGATCCAAGAGGTCCAAAGATCCAGGAGGTCCAGGAGGTTGAGAAGATCCAGGAGATCCAGGAGGTCCAAGAGGTGCAGGAGGTCCAGAGATCCAGGAGGTTGAGAAGATCCTGGAGGTCCAGAAGTTCTGGGAGGTCCAGGAGGATTCAGAAGATCCAGGAGGTGCAGGAGGTGCAGAAGATCCAGGAGGTTCAGAAGGTCCTGGAGGTGCAGAAGGTTCAGAAGATCCACGAGGTCCAAGAAGTGCAGGAGGTCCCAGAGGTCCTGGAGGTCTGGGAGGTCCAGGAGGTGCAGAAGGTTCAGAAGATCCAGGAGGTCAAGGAGGTTCAGAAGATCGAGGAGGTGCAGAGATCCAGAAGGTCCAGAAGGTTCAGAAGATCCAGAAGGTCCAGGAGGTCAAGGAGGTTCAGAAGATCGAGAAGGTCCAGAGATCCAGAAGGTCCAGGAGGTCCAGGAGGTCCAGGAGGTTCAGAAGACCGAGAAGGTCCAGAGATCCAGAAGGTCCAGAAGGTCCAGGAGGTTCAGAAGATCGAGGAGGTGCAGAGATCCAGAAGATGCAGGAGGTGCAGAAGGTTCAGAAGATCCAGGAGGTTCAGAAGATCCAGAAGGTCCAGGAGGTGCAGAAGGTTCAGAAGATCGAGGAGGTCCAGGAGGTTCAGAAGATCGAGGAGGTCCAGAGATCCAGAAGATCCAGGAGGTTCAGAAGATCCAGAAGATCCAGAAGGTCCAGGAGGTCCAGAAGATCCAGAAGGTCCAGGAGGTCAAGGAGGTTCAGAAGATCGAGGAGGTGCAGAGATCCAGAAGATCCAGGAGGTGCAGAAGGTTCAGAAGATCCAGGAGGTTCAGAAGATCCAGGAGGTTCAGAAGATCCAGAAGGTCCAGAAGGTGCAGAAGGTTCAGAAGATCCAGAAGGTCCAGGATGTCAAGGAGGTTCAGAAGATTGAGGAGGTGCAGAGGTCCAGAAGGTCCAGGAGGTCATGGCAGGAGGACACCAGGAGAAGACAGGAATCGGCGGCGGCGGCGCATGGTGGGAGGGCTGGGGTGGAAAGAGAGAAAATTTCAGGATTTTACCCCAAAAATTGTTGGGATTTTAGCCCAAAATTGAGGGAATTTTAGCCCAAAAATTGTCGGGATTTTATCCTGAAAATTGAGGGAATTTTAGCCCAAAAATTGTCGGGATTTTATCCTGAAAATTGAGGGACTTTTAGCTCAAAAATTGAGGGATTTGACAGCAAAATTGAGGGAATTTTAGCCCAAAAATTGAGGGATTTAATCCAGAAAATAGAGGGAATTTTAGCCAAAAAAAATGAGGGATTTTATCCAAAATTGTAGGAATTTTATCCCAAAAATGGAGGGATTTCAGCCCCAAATTGTAAGGATTTTAGCCCAAAATAGAGGGAATTTTAGCCAAAAAAAATTGAGGGATTTTATCCCAAAATTGTAGAGACTTCAGCCCCAAATTGAGGGATCTTATCCAAAAAATTGAGGGAATTTTTGCTCAAAAATTGAAGGATTTTAGCCTGAAAATTGAGGGATTTGAGCCCAAAATTGCAGGAATTTTATCCCAAAAATTGCTGGATTTTCTCCCAAAATTGTGGGGATTTTATCCTGAAAATTGAGGGAATTTTAGCCAAAAATTGAGGGATTTGACGCCAAAATTGAGGGATTTTATCCTGAAAATTGAGAGATTTCATCCGAAATTTGCAGGAATTTTATCTTGTAAATTGAGGGATTTTTATGCAAAAATTGAGGGATTTTAGCCCCAAAATTGTGGGAATTTTAGCCCAAAAAATTAAGGCAATTTTAGCCCCAAAATCATCAATGTTATCCAAAAAATGGAGGGATTTTATCTCAAAATTGTGGGATTTTATAAAAAAAAAATTGAGGGAATTTTATGCCAATATTGAGGGATTTTAACTCAAAATTACAGGAATTTTATCCCAAAAATTTTGGGATTTTATTCCAAAATTGAGGGATTTTAGCTCAAAGTTTGAGGGAATTTATCTTGAAAATTTTAGGCAAAAATTGAAGGATTTTATCCCAAAAATTAAGAGAATTTCAGGCTGAAATGGAGGGAATTTTAGCCAAAACATTGTGGTATTTTAGCCCAAAATTGTGGGATTTTATCCTGAAAATTGAGGGATTATATCCCAAAATTCAGGAATTTTATATAAAAAATTTGAGGGATTTTATCCTGAAATTTGAGGGAATTTTATCCAAAAATTGAGGGATTTGAACCCAAAATTGCAGGAATTTTATCAAAAAAATTGAGGGAATTTCAGCCAAAAATTAAGGGATTTAATCCCAAAAAATTGAGGGATTTTAGCCCAAAATTGAGGGTATTTTACCCCAAAATTCATGAATGTTACCCAAAAAAATGAGGGAATTTTACCCCGAAATTCGAGGAATTTTATCCTGAAAATTGAGACATTTGACACCAAAATTGAGAGATTTTATCCCAAATTTTAAGGGATTGTGACACCAAAATTGCGGGAATTTTAGCCAAAAATCAGTATTTTCAGCTCAAAATCCAACCCTAAATCCCCTCAGGGACCCCAAATTCCCACAAAATCCCAATTTTTTCCCTCAAAATTCAACCCTAAATCCCTTCAGGAACCCCAAACCACCTCAGGGATCCCAAACCCCCGAAAATCACAATTTTTTCCTCAAAATCCAATCTTAAATCCCTTCAGGGACCCTAAATCCCCTCAGGAACCCCAAATTCCCATAAAATCAAAATTTTCCCACAAAATCCAGCCCTAAATCCCCTGAGGGACCCCAAATTCCACAAAAATCTCAATTTCCCCTCAAAATCCAACCCTAAATCTCCTCAGGAACCCCAAAACCTCGTCAGGAACCTCAAATTCCCATAAAAATCTCAATTTTTCCCCAAAAATCCAACACTAAATCCCCTCATGAATCCCAAATCCCCTCAGAAACCCCAAATTCCCCTAAAATCACAATTTTCCCCAAAAATCCAACACTAAATCCCCTCAGAAACCCCAAAACCCCTCACGGACCCACATTCCCCCAAAATCACAATTTTCCCCTCAAAATCCAACCCTAAATCCCCTCAGAAACCCCAAATTCCCACAAAATCACAAATTTTCCCCTCAAAATCCAACACTAAATCCCCTCAGGAACCCCAAATCCCCTCAGAGACCCCAAATTCCACCAAAATCACAATTTTTCCCTCAAAATTTAATCCTAAATCCCCTCAGGAACCCCAAAACCCCTCACGGACCCACATTCCCCCAAAATCACAAATTTTCCCCTCAAAATCCAACCCTAAATCCCCTCAGGGACCCCAAATTCCCCTAAAATCACAATTTTTTCCTCAAAATTCAACTCTAAATCCCTTCAGGAGCCCCAAACCACCTCAGGGATCCCAAACCCCCGAAAATCACAATTTTTTCCTCAAAATCCAATCTTAAATCCCTTCAGGGACCCTAAATCCCCTCAGGAACCCCAAATTCCCATAAAATCAAAATTTTCCCACAAAATCCAACCCTAAATCCCCTCAGGAACCCCAAATTCCCACAAAATCCCAATTTCCCCTCAAAATCCAACCCTAAATCTCCTCAGGAACCCCAAAACCTCGTCAGGAACCTCAAATTCCCATAAAAACTCAATTTTTCCCCAAAAATCCAACACTAAATCCCCTCATGAATCCCAAATCCCCTCAGAAACCCCAAATTCCCCTAAAATCACAATTTTCCCCAAAAATCCAACACTAAATCCCCTCAGAAACCCCAAAACCCCTCACGGACCCACATTCCCCCAAAATCACAATTTTCCCCTCAAAATCCAACCCTAAATCGCCTCAGAAACCCCAAATTCCCACAAAATCACAAATTTTCCCCTCAAAATCCAACACTAAATCCCCTCAGGAACCCCAAATCCCCTCAGAGACCCCAAATTCCCACAAAATCACAATTTTTCCCTCAAAATTTAATCCTAAATCCCCTCAGGAACCCCAAAACCCCTCACGGACCCACATTCCCCCAAAATCACAAATTTTCCCCTCAAAATCCAACACTAAATCCCCTCAGGGACCCCAAATTCCCCCAAAATCACAAATTTTCCCCTCAAAATCCAACCCTAAATCCCCTCAGAAACCCCAAATTCCCACAAAATCACAAATTTTCCCTTCAAAATCCAACACTAAATCCCCTCAGGAACCCCAAATCCCTTCAGAGACCCCAAATTCCACCAAAATCACAATTTTTCCCTCAAAATTCAATCCTAAATCCCCTCAGGAACCCCAAAACCCCGACAGGAACCTCAAATTCCCATAAAAATCTCAATTTTCCCCAAAAATCCAACACTAAATCCCCTCATGAATCCCAAATCCCCTCAGAAACCCCGAATTCCCACAAAATCCCATTTTCCCACAAAATTCAACCCTAAATCCCCTCAGGAACCCCAAATTCCCACAAAAATCCCAATTTTTCCCCTCAAAATCCAACCCCGGAGCCCTCAGGGACCCCAAACTCCCCCCAAAAATCCAAATTTTTCTCTCCAAACACCCCGTGAACCCCTCAAAAATCTCAAATCCTTTCTAAATCACCGTTTTCCCCTCACAAACCCCTGAAAAAGCTGAAATTTGCCCCTAAATTCGCATTTTTCCCCTCACAACATCCCGTGAACCCCTCAGGGACCCCCGAATCCGTCACTCAAAGGTTCCTTAAATCCCCCCAGTCTCAAAACACAACTCCAAAAGCCCTCAGGGACCCCAAATTCTCCCACAAAATCACAATTTTCCCCTCAAAATCCAACCCTAAATCCCCTCAGAAACCCTAAATCCCCTCAGGATCCCCAAATTCCCACAAAAATCCCAATTTTCCCCTCAAAATCCAACTCCAAACCACTCAGGAACCCCAAACCGTTCAAAAAATACAATTTTTTTTTCTCTAAACACCCCATGAACCCCTCAAAAATCTCAAATCCTTTCTAAATCACCGTTTTCCCCTCACAAACCCCTGAAAAAGCTGAAATTTGCCCCTAAATTCGCATTTTTCCCCTCACAACATCCCGTGAACCCCTCAGGGACCCCCGAATCCGTCACTCAAAGGTTCCCTAAATCCTCCCAGTCTCAAAACACAACCCCAAAAGCCCTCAGGGACCCCAAATTCTCCCACAAAATCACAATTTTCCCCTCAAAATCCAACCCTAAATCCCCTCAGAAACGCTAAATCCCCTCAGGATCCCCAAATTCCCACAAAAATCACAATTTTCCCCTCAAAATCCAACCCCGGAGCCCTCAGGGACCCCAAACTCCCACCAAAAATCCAAATTTTTCTCTCCAAACACCCTGGGAACACCTCAAAAATCTCAAATCCTTTCTAAATCACCGTTTTCCCCTCACAAACCCCTGATGAAGCTGAAATTTGCCCAAAAATCACAATTTTCTTCTCACAACACCCCGTGAACCCCTCAGGGACCCCCGAATCCGTCACTCAAAGGTTCCTTAAATCTCCCCCCAGCTCAAAACAACCCCAGAGCCCCTCAGGGACTTTAAAATCCCCTCAAAAACCCCCCAAAAAATCTCAATTTTCTCCTCAAAACAACCCCTCAGAGCCCCTCCCCTCCCTCAGGGCTTGCCCCCCTCAGAACTACAACTCCCGGCAGCGCCCGCCGGGCACCGGGAAAAAACCCCGGGGGGATTCCCGACGGTTCCGGGGGCTCCCAACGACGCCGCCCTCCCCTTTTTTAAAGGCCTAAAAAAAAATCTTTCTTAAAACCGGGCCTTACCGGAGAACGGCGGAAGCGGCGGAAGCGCCGGCGGCAGCAGCGAATTTCCCCCCCCCCTCCCGCCGCCCCCGCGCCCGGCGGGGGTCTGAGGGCTGAGGGGGAATGGGGGGCGCTTGTCACTCACCGGCGGCGCGAGCGCTGCGGCCAATGTGGGGGCGCGGCGGAAGCGGCGCGAGCGCCCCGGCCAATGAAGGGGGGCGGCGCGAGCGCACCGGCCAATGAGACAACCCCCCCCCTTCCCTCTCCGCCGGTCCTGGCGGAAAGGCCCGAGCGCGACCCGAGTGAGGCCGAAGTGAGGGGGCGGGGCTTAGGGAAAGGCGGGAAGACCTCCGGGCCGCCAGGGGGCGCTGCGGGTTCGGGCGTGAGGGGGGAGCGTCTTAAAGGGGCAGGACGCTTTTTTTGTGAGGGGGATCCCCCCCCAAATTGGGAATTCCACGTCCCAAACTCGGATTTCCCTCCCCAAACTGGGATTTCCCCACCCAAACTGGGATTTCCCCCCAAACTGGGATTTCCCTCCCCAAACTGGGATTCCCCCCGCAAACTGGGATTCCCTTCCCCAAACTGGGATTCCTCCCCCAAACTGCGATTTCCCCCCCCCCAAACTGGGATTTCCCCCTCAAACTGGGATTTCCCCCCCAAACTGGGATTCCCTTCCCAAACTGGGATTTCCCCCCCGAACTGGGATTCCCTTCCCAAACTGGGATTTCCCTCCCCAGACTGGGATTTCCCCTCCCAAACTGGGATTTCCCCCCCGAACTGGGATTCCCTTCCCAAACTGGGATTTCCCCCTCCCCAAACTGGGACCTCTCAGACTGGGACGCCCCGCCCCTCTCCCTCACTCCCTTCATTTGCATACGGCTGCGCTCGGACCAATCAGCGGCCACACCAGCGCCGCGCGCAGCCAATCAGAAGCGCTCATCGCCAGCCCCGCTCCGCGCGGCAGTGCGGCCAATCGGAGGCGAGAACGCAGAGCTTTATTTGCATACGGAGTTTTGGGGCGCGGCCGCGTTTATTTGCATAGAGCGCGGGAATATTTGCATGGAGGGGCTTCATTTGCATAGAGCGCGGGGTCATTTGCATACAAGGCGCGCCCCGCGGGGGTTCCGGATGGGGGGATCCCCCAAAACCCCTCAAGAACCCCCCAAAATCCTTCCAGATCCCCCAAAATCTTCCCAAAATCCCCCAAAATCCTCTGAAAACCCCCCAAAATTCCCCAAATCCTCCAAGGACCCCCCAAAAATCCTCCCAGGGCTCCTCAATTCTCTCAGGATCCGCCCAAAAACCCCTTCAGCGCCCCTAAAATTCCTCCCAGATCTGCCAATCCCATCAGATCCCAGCCCCACATCCCCCCAGATTCCGGTGGATCCCAGTCCCAAATCCAGTCGCAGGCCCCACCAGATTCCATGGGATCCCCATGGATTCCAGCAGATCCCAGCAGATCCCAGACCGATCCCAGCAGATCCCAGCCCCACATCCCCCCGGATCCCACTGGATCCTGACCCCAAATCCCACACGTTCCCACTGGATCCCAGCGGATCCTGGCCCCAATTCCCAGTCCCAGATCCCACCGGATCGCCGTGGATTCCAGCAGACCCCAGCCCCACATCCCCCCGGATCCCAGTGGATCCCACCGGCTCCCATTGGATCCCAGTGGATCCCGGCAGATCCTGGCCCCAGATCCTCGTCCCAAATTCCACCAGATCCCCGTGGATTCTAGCAGATCCCATCAGATCCCAGCCCCACATCCCCCCCGGATCCCAGCAGATCCTGGTGGATCCTGGTGGATCCCAGCAGATCCTGGCCCCAGATCCCACTCCCAGATCCCACCAGATCCCACCAGATCCCCGTGGATTCCAGCAGATCCCATCAGATCCCAGACCAATCCCAGCAGATCCCAGCCCCACATCCCCCCGGATCCCAGCAGATCCCAGCAGATCCCAGCAGATCCTGGCCCCAAATCCCAGTCCTGGATTCCATCGGATCCCCACGGATTCCAGCAGATCCCAGCCCCACATCCCCCCGGATCCCAGTGGATCCCGGTGTATCCTGGCCCCAAATCCCAGTCCCAGATCCCATCAGATTCCATCAGATCCCCACAGATTCCAGCAGATCCCATCAAATCCCAGACCGATCCCAGCCAATTCCCCCAGCGGATCCCGGTGGATCCCGGTGGATCCCAGCAGATCCCGACCCCAAATCCCAGTCCCAGATTCCATCGGATCCCCATGGATTCCAGCAGATCCCATCAAATCCCAGACGAATCCCAGCAGATCCCAGCAGATCCCAGTCCCACATCCCCCCAGATCCCAGCGGATCCCGACCCCAGATCCCACCAGATCCCTGTGGATTCTAGCAGATCCCATCAGATCCCAGCCCCACATCCCCCCCGGATCCCAGCAGATCCTGGTGGATCCCGGTGGATCCCAGCAGATCCTGGCCCCAGATCCCAGTCCCAGATCCCACCAAATTCCATCAGATCCCCGTGGATTCCAGCAGATCCCAGCAGATCCCAGACCAATCCCAGCAGATCCCAGCCCCACATCCCCCCGGATCCCAGCAGATCCCAGCAGATCCCAGTGGATCCCGGTGGATCCCGGTGGATCCTGACCCCAGATCCCAGTCCCAGATCCCACCAGATTCCATCAGCCCCGTGACCCAGCAGTCCCGAGCAGATCCGACCATCCAGAGTCGGCGCATCCTGGTGGATCCCTACCTTGCCGTAGTGCCGCGAGCGAGCCCTTGCCGCCCGCCCCCGCGAGTTCACCTCGTAGTCCCCGGTCAGCGGCTGATCCACTGGATCCCGGGATCCACCGGGAAATCGGGATCAGACGGGACTTTGCCCCCGTTTTCCCCAATTTTTTCCCAATTTTTTGGCCATTTTTGGCTTTTTTTCACCATTTTTTCTCGCATTTTCCCCCCATTTTCGCCCATTTTCTCACCCATTCTTCTCACCATTTTTTCCATTTTTCTCCCATTTCCCCCCAATTTTCTCCACTTCCCCCCATTTTCTCCCCCATTTCCCCCCTCTTTCCCGAATTTTCTCCCATTTTTTCTTCATTTTTCCCCAATTTTCCCCCAATCTTGCCCAAATTTCCCCCATTTTTCCCAATTCCCCCGTTTTCCCCCATTATTCCCATTTCCCCCATTTTCCCCCAATTTCCCCCCCAATTTTCCCTCCAATTTTTCCCATTTCTCCCCATTTTTCCCATTTTTCCCCATTTCCCCCGTTCCCCCCATTTCCCCAAATTCCCCCCATTTTCCCCCATTTTCCCCCAAATTTTCCCCCATAATTTCCCCATTTTTCTCCATTTTTCCCCATTTTCCCCGGTTTTCCCGATTTCCCCCGCTTTTGCCCCATTTCCCCCCATTTCCCCCAATTTTCTCCCATTTTCCCTCCAATTTTTCCCACTTTTCTCCCCATTCTCCCCCAATTTCCCCCCCATTTTCCCCCAATTTTCTCCCATTTTCTCCCAATTTCCCCCCCAATTTTCTCCCATTTTTTCTTCATTTTTCTCCCATTTTCCCCCCATTTTCCCTCCAATTTTCCCCCAATTTCCCCCCCAATTTTCCCTCCAATTTTTCCCACTTTTCTCCCCATTTTCCTCCCTTGTTTTTCCCCAATTTCCCATTCCCCCAATTTTCCCCAAATTCCCCCATTTTCTCCCCATTTTTTCCATTTTCCCCGCATTTTCTCCCCTTTTCCCCCGTTTCCCGAATTTTCTCCCTTTTTTTCTTCATTTTTCTCCCATTTTCCCCCAATTTCCCCCCCACTTTTCTCCCCATTTCCCCCCATTTTTCCCCAATTTTCCCCATTTTCTCCATTTCCCCCCATTTTCCCCCAATTTCCCCCCATTTTCTCCCCCATTTCCCCCCCTCTTTCCCCAATTTTCTCCCTTTTTTTCTTCATTTTCCTCCCATTTCCCCCCCATTTTCCCCCAATTTTCTCCCATTTTCCCCCCAATTTTTCCCACTTTTCTCCCCATTTTCCCCCCATTTTTCCCATTTTCCCCGTTTTTCCCAATTTCCCCCGCTTTTGCCCCATTTCCCCCCAATTTCCCCCCCAATTTTCTCCCAATTTTCCCTCCAATTTTTCCCATTTCTCCCCATTTTCCCCATTTTTCCCATTTTCCCCGTTCCCCTCATTTCCCCCAATTCCCCCCATTTTCCCCCATTTTTCCCCAAAATTTTCCCCCATTATTCCCATTTTCCCTCCATTTTTCCCCATTTTCCCCATTTTTCCCGATTCCCCCATTTTTGCCCCATTTCCCCAATTTCCCCCCAATTTTCTCCCATTTTTCCCCCAATTTTCTCCCATTTTCCCCCCAATTTTTCCCACTTTTCTCCCCATTTTTCCCATTTTTCCCATTTCCCCCATTTCCCCCAATTTCCCCCCATTATTCCCATTTCTCCCCATTTTCCCCGTTTTTCCCGATTCCCCCCATTTTTGCCCCATTTCCCCCCATTTCCCCCTAATTTCCCCCCCAATTTTCTCCCATTTTCCCTCCAATTTTTCCCACTTTTCTCCCCATTTCCCCCCATTTTCCCCCATTTTCCCCAAAATTTTCCCCCATTATTCCCATTTTCCCTCCATTTTTCCCCATTTTCCCCATTTTTCCCGATTCCCCCGTTTTTGCCCCATTTCCCCCCATTTCCCCCCAATTTCCCCCCAATTTTCTCCCATTTTCCCTCAATTTTTCCCACTTTTCTCCCCATTTCCCCCCATTTTCCCCATTTCACTTCCCCCAAATTTTCCCCATTATCCCCATTTTCCCCCCATTTTTCCCCATTTCTCCCCATCTTTTCCCGATTCCCCGGTTTTGCCCATTTCCCCCATTTCCCCCCAATTTCCCCCAATTTTCTCCCATGTTCCCTCCAATTTTTCCCACTTTTCTCCCCTTGCCCATTTTTCCCATTTCCCCAATCTCCCCCCAATTTCCCCATTTCCCCAGATCCCGCATGCGCCCCAGTTCCCACAGCAGGAACGCTGAGCCGAGCGGTTTTGGCAACCCCCGTAACCAAAAAATGTGGGGGACATTGGGACATTTTGGGATACTTTGGGCAGGGGGAGGTGGGGGCCCGGAGGCCTCGGTCAGGGGCCGGACGCTCGACACGACGAGGATCCCACAGCAGGAACGCTGAGCCGAGGGGATTTAGGAACCCAACCAAAAATTGTGGGGATTTTGGGACATTTGGGGGGATTTTGGGGATTTTGGGGGGTTTGGGGGATTTGGGAGTCTTGGAGGGGATCTGGGGGGTTCTGAAGAGACACGATGAGGATCCCACAGCAGGAATGCTGCGGCCAAAGGGATTTAGGAACCTCTTGCTAAAAAAATTGGGGGGTTTGGGGATATTTTTGGGGGATTTTGGGGGGGATTTAGGGGGTCTTGGAGGGGATCTGGGGGGTTCTGAAGAGACACGATGAAGATCCCACAGCAGGAACGCTGAGCCGAGGGGATTTAGGAACCCAACCAAAAAATTGTGGGGATTTTTGGGACATTTTGGGGGATTTTGGGGGATTTTGGGGGGATTTGGGGGATTTGGGGAGTCTTGGAGGGGATCTGGGGGGTTCTGAAGAGACACGATGAGGATCCCACAGCAGGAACGCTGAGCCGAGGGGATTTAGGAACCCCCAACCAAAAATTGGGGGGATTTTGGGACATTTTGGGATATTTTTGGGGGATTTTGGGGGATTTGGGGGTCTTGGAGGATCTGAGGGTTCTGAAGAGACACGATGAGGATCCCACAGCAGGAACGCTGAGCTGCGGGGATTTAGGAACCCAACCAAAAAATTGGGGGATTTTGGGACATTTTGGGGATTTGTTTTTTGGGGGATTTGGGGGGATTTGGGGAGTCTTGGAGGGATCTGGGGGTTCTGGAGAGACACGATGAGGATCCCACAGCAGGAACGCTGAGCCGAGGGGATTTAGGAAACCCAACCAAAAATTGGGGGATTTTGGGACATTTGGGATTTTGGGGGGATTTGGGGGGGATTTGGGGGGATTTAGGAGTCTTGGAGGGATTTGGGGGGTTTTGGGGGACGATGGGGATCCAGCAGCAGCGAGCGCGGGGGATTTAGGAACCCCCAACCAAAAATTGGGGGATTTTGGGAACATTTCCCCCAGGGAGTAATTTTGGGGGATTTGGGGGATTTGGGGGTCTTGGAGGGATCTGGGGGGTTCTGGAGAAACGATGAGGATCCCACAGAGGACGCTGAGCCGGGGATTTAGGAACCCCCAACCAAAAAGGGGGTGGGGGGGATTTTGGGACATTGTTTTGGGGGGATTTGGGGTAGGGGTTTTTAGGGGATTGGGGTCTTGGAGGGGATCTGGGGGGTTCTGGAGAGACAGGAGGGATCCCACAGCAGGAAGCTGAGGGGGATTTAGGAACCCCCAACCAAAGAATTGGGGGATTTTTGGGACATTTTGGGATATTTTGGGGGGATGGGGGATGTGAGTCGGAGGATAAGGGGT
Source organism: Camarhynchus parvulus (assembly GCF_901933205.1). Classification (NCBI taxonomy): domain Eukaryota; kingdom Metazoa; phylum Chordata; class Aves; order Passeriformes; family Thraupidae; genus Camarhynchus; species Camarhynchus parvulus. The sequence goes on along the minus strand of NW_022148644.1, from coordinate 98,280 downwards.
TCTGAAGAGAAGGACACACAGCGGGGGGGGCCGGGGGGAGGGGTGGGAGCGCTGAGCCGGGGGGATTTGGGAACCCCAACAAAAAATTGGGGGATTTTGGGACATTTTGGGGATTTTGGGGGATTTGGGGGGTCTTGGAGGGATTTAGGGGTTCTGAAGAGATATGGGGATCCCACAGCAGGAGCAGCTGAGCCGGGGATTTAGGAACCCAACCAAAAATGTGGGGATTTTGGGACATTTGGGGGATTTGGGGATATTTTGGGGGGGGATTTGGGTTGGGATTGATTTGGGGGATTAGGGGGTTTGAAGAACGATGAGGATCCCACAGCAAGGCAGCTGAGCGGGATTTAGGAACCCAACCAAAAATGTGGGGGATTTTGGGGGCATTTGTGGGGGAGTTTTTGGGGATATTTTGGGGGGATTTGGGGGGATTTAGGGGTTTTGGAGGGATCTGGGGGTTCTGAAGGGGAAACGATGGGATCCCACAGCAGGGCAGCAGAGGGGATTTAGGGACCCCAACAAGAGTGTGAGGGGATTTTTGGGACATTTTTGGGATTTGGGGGACATTTTGGGGGGGATTTGGGGGATTTAGGGGGGTCTTGGAGGATCTGGGGGGTTCTGAAGGACACGATGAAGGATCCCACAGCAGGAGCACTGAGCCAGGGATTTAGGAACCCCCAACCAAAAATTGGGGGGGACTTTGGGACATTTTGGGATATTTTGGGGGGATTTGGGGGGGGATTTGGGGGTCTTGGAGGGATCTGAGGGGTTCTGAAGGGACACGATGAGATCCCCACAGCAGGACGCTGAGCCAAGGGGATTTAGGAACCCAACAAAAAAAATTGAGGGGATTTTTGGGACATTTGTGGGGGGATTTGTGGGGGATTTGGGGGGTCTTGAGGGGGGATCTGGGGGGTTCTGAAGAAGACACGATGAGGATCCCACAGCAGGAGCAGCTGAGCGAGGGATTTAGGAACCCAACCAAAAAATTGTGGGGATTTTGGGACATTTTTGGGGGATTTTGGGGGATTTTGGGGGATTTTGGGGGATTTAGGGGGTCTTGAGGGATCTGGGGGGTTCTGAAGAGGAACCGATGAGGGATCCCACAGCAGGAACTTGTAATTAGGGGATTTAATCAGATCCCAGCCCACATCCCCGGATCCCAGCAGATCCTGGTGGATCCCTGGTGAATCCAGCAGATCCTGGCCCCAGATCCCACTCCCAGATCCCACCAGATCCACCAGATCCCCGTGAATTCCAGCAGATCCATCAGATCCCAGATTATCCCCCAGATACAGCCCACATCCCCAGGATCCCAGCAGATCCCAGCAGAGCCCAGCAGATCCTGGCCCCCAATCCCAGTCCTGGATTCCACCGATCCCCACGATTCCAGCAGATCCCAGCCCCACATCCCCCGGATCCCAGTGGATCCGGTGTATCCTGTTTTAAATCCCAGTCCCAGATCCCATCAGATTCCATCAGATCCCACAGATTCAGCAGATCCCATCAAATCCCAGACGATCCACATCCCCAAAGGGATCCCGGTGGATCCGGTGGATCCCAGCAGATCCCGACCCCAAATCCCAGTCCCAGATTCCATGGATCCCCATGGATTCCAGCAGATCCCATCAAATCCCAGACGAATCCCAGCAGATCCCAGCAGATCCCAGTCCCACATCCCCCAGATCCCAGCGGATCCCGACCCCAGATCCCACCAGATCCCTGTGGATTCTAGCAGATCCCATCAGATCCCAGCCCCACACCCCCGGACCCAGCAGACCTGGTGGATCCGTGGATCCCAGCAGATCCGCCCCGACCACCAACCACCACAAGCCCGGCACCCAAGAGACCCACAGCCACCCGACACAACCAGGGATGGTGGATCCGTGGATAACCCATCAACCCACAACAAGAGACCAAACCCAGATCACCCCAGATTCCCCCGGCGCATCCTGGTGGATCCCTACTCCTTGCCGTAGTGCCGGCTGACGTAGACGCTCTTGCCGTCGAACTCGTCGCCGCGGAGGCAGCGCAGCAGGAAGTGGCCGAGATCCGCGAGATCACACCAGAGGAGCCCCCCCCCGCCCCCCCCGCCCCCCCCCCTCCCGGTCACCTCGTAGTCCCCGTCAGCGGCTGATCCACTTGATCCCGGATCCACCGGAAATCGGGATCAGACGGACTTTGCCCCCTTCCCTAATTTTTCCCAATTTTTTGGCCATTTTTGGCTTTTTTTTCACCATTTTTCTCGCATTTTCCCCCATTTTCGTGGCATTTTCTCACCCATTCTTTCTCACCATTTTTTTCCATTTTTCTCCCATTTCCCCCATTTTTCTCCACTTCCCCATTTTTCTCCCCCCATTTCCCCCCTCTTTCCCGAATTTTCTCCCATTTTTCTTCATTTTTCCCCAATTTTTCCCCAATCTTGCCCAAATTTCCCCATTTTTCCCAATTCCCCCTTTTTCCCCATTATTCCCATTTCCCCATTTTCCCCCCACTTTTCCCCCAATTTCCCTCCCAATTTTTCCCATTTCTCCCCATTTTTCCCATTTTTCCCCTTTCCCCATTTCCCCCAAATTTTCCCCTTTCCATTTCCTCCCATTTTTCCCCCATTTTCCCCCATTTTCCCCAAAATTTCCCCCATTATTCCCATTTTTCCCCATTTTCCCCTGTTTGTCCCGATTTTCCCCTGGTTTTCCCCCCATTTCCCCATTTCCCCCCAATTTCCCCCCACTTTTCTCCCCATTTTCCCCCCAATTTCCCCCATTTTCCCCCAATTTTCTCCCATTTTCTCCCAATTTCCCCCCAATTTTCTCCCATTTTTTCTTCATTTTTCTCCCATTTTCCCCCATTTTCCCCCCACTTTTCCCCCAATTTCCCCAATTTTCCCCCTCAATTTTCCCCATTTTTCTCCCCATTTTTCCCCCCTTGTTTTCCCAATTTCCCATTCCCCAATTTTCCCCCAAATTCCCATTTTCTCCCCATTTTTCCATTTTCCCCCGCATTTTCTCCCCCTTTTCCCCTCGCTTCCCGAATTTTCTCCCTTTTTTTTCTTCATTTTTCTCCCATTTTCCCCAATTTTCCACCACTTTTCTCCCCATTTCCCCCATTTTTCCCACTTTCACCCATTTTCCCTTTTCTCCATTTCCCCATTTTCCCCCAATTTCCCCATTTTCCCCCCATTTTTCCCCCCTTTTTTCCCAATTTTCTCCCTTTTTTTTCTTCATTTTCCTCCCATCCCCCCATTTTCCCCAATTTTCTCCCATTTTCCCCCATTTTTTCCCACTTTTCTCCCCATTTTCCCCATTTTTCCCATTTTCCCCGTTTCCCAATTCCCCGCTTTTGCCCTATTTCCCCCCAATTTCCCCAATTTTCTCCCAAATTTCCCTCCATTTTTCCCATTTCTCCCCATTTTCCCCATTTTTCCCATTTTCCCGTCGCCTCCATCATTTCACCCCCATTTTCCCCATTTTTCCTCCCAAAAATTTTCCCCCATTATTCTATTTTCCTCCATTTTTCCCCCCATTTTCTTCCCATTTTTCCCCCTCATTCCCATCTTTTTGCTCCCATTTCCCCTTTTCTTTTCCCCACTTTTTCCCCACTTTTCCTTTCCCATTTTCCCCCCAATTTTTCCACTTTTCTCCCCATTTTTCCCATTTCTCCCCATTTCCCCCCCCAAATTTCCCATTTTTACATTTCTCCCATTTTCCCGTTTTCCGATTCCCCTATTTTTGCCCCATTCCCCATTTCTAATTTCCCCACTTGTTCTCCCATTTTCCTCCAATTTTTTTCCCACTTTTCCTTTCCCCCATTTTCCCCCATTTTCGTTTTCATTTTCCGAAAATTTTCCCCATTATTCCCATTTTCCTCCATTTTTCCCCATTTTCCCATTTTTCCCGATTCCCACTGCAGGTATTTCCCCATTTCCCCAATTTCCCCCCCAATTTTCTCCCCATTTTTCCCCAATTTTGCACTTTTCCCATTTTTCTCCCCATTTTGCATTTTCATTTTATCCCACTTTCCCATCCTATTTCCCCGCATTTCCCCATTATTCCCAAAATTTTCCCCATTTCCTCTGCGCCTTTTGGGCGCGATTGCCGGTTTTGCCCCATTTTCCCCCCGTTACCCGCGATGTGCGGCGGCATCACGAGCACCGCGGGCAGCCCCGAGCCGCGCAGGAGCCGCTCCATGCCCCGGTGGTCCTCGGTCACCGCCCGCAGCCGCTCGGGGACGCGCGCCGGGTCCCACAGCAGGAACGCTGAGCCGAGGGGATTTAGGAACCCCCAACCAAAAAATTGGGGGGACTTTGGGACATTTTGGGATATTTTTGGGGGATTTGGGGGGGATTTGGGGGGTCTTGGAGGGGATCTGAGGGGTTCTGAAGAGACACGATGAGGATCCCACAGCAGGAACGCTGAGCCGAGGGGATTTAGGAACCCCCAAACAAAAAATTGGGGGGATTTTGGGACATTTTGGGGGATTTTGGGGGATTTTGGGGGGTTTGGGGGGGGATTTGGGGAGTTTTGAGGGGATCCGGGGGGTTCTGGAGAGACACGATGAGGATCCCACAGCAGGAATGCGCATGCCAAAGGGATTTAGGAACCAGCAAAATCTGGTGCTAAAAAATTGGGGGGTTTTGGGGATATTTTGGGGGGATTTTGGGGGGATTTAGGGGGTCTTGGAGGGATCTGGGGGGTTCTGAAGAGACACGATGAAGATCCCACAGCAGGAACGCTGAGCCGAGGGGATTTAGGAACCCAACCAAAAAATTGTGGGGATTTTGGGACATTTTGGGGGATTTTGGGGGATTTTGGGGGGATTTGGGGGGGATTTGGGGAGTCTTGGAGGGGATCTGGGGGGTTCTGAAGAGACACGATGAGGATCCCACAGCAGGAACGCTGAGCCGAGGGGATTTAGGAACCCAACCAAAAAATTGAGGGGATTTTGGGACATTTTGGGATATTTTTGGGGGATTTGGGGGGGGTTTGGGGGGTCTTGGAGGGGATCTGAGGGGTTCTGAAGAGACACGATGAGGATCCCACAGCAGGAACGCTGAGCCGAGGGGATTTAGGAACCCAACCAAAAATTGTGGGGATTTTGGGACATTTTGGGGGATTTTGGGGGATTTTGGGGGGTTTGGGGGGGATTTGGGGAGTCTTGGAGGGGATCTGGGGGGTTCTGGAGAGACACGATGAGGATCCCACAGCAGGAACGCTGAGCCAAGGGGATTTAGGAACACCCAACCAAAAAAATTGTGGGGATTTTGGGACATTTGGGGGGATTTTGGGGGGATTTGAGTGAATTTGGGGGGGATTTTGGGAGGGATTTGGGGGTGTTTTGGGGGGACGCCAGGCCAAGGGGATTTAGGAACCCCCCACAAAAAATTGTGGAACCCATCCCCAAAATTTGGAGGGGTTTTGGGGGGGGAATTTGGGGGGGTTTTAGGAGGGATTTGGGGGAACATGCTGCAGGTCCAACAGCAGGAACGCTGCAGCCAAGGGGCTTTAGGAACCTCTCCCCGAAATTTGAGGGGATTTAGGAACCTGCCCAAAATCCGGGGGGGGGTTGGGATGGTTCGGGAGGATTTTTGGGGGGATTTTGGGCGGTTTTGGGGCAGCCCCGAGCCCCGCAGGAGCCGCTGCATGATTTTTTGGATGATTTTTGGGGGATTTTGGGGTGAATTTTTAAGGGGATTTTGGGATGGTTTTGGGGAAATTTTGGGGGAAATTTTTGGGGGGATTTTGGTAGGGAGTTTTTGGAAAATCTGGGTGAATTTTTTGGGGTTTTGGGGCGATTTTTGTGGGGATTTTGGGGGATTTGTGGGGGTATTTTTGGATGAATCTCTTGGGATTTATGGGGGGAATTTGGATGAATTTTTTTGGGATGTTGGGGGGAATTTGGGTGAATTTTTGGGGGAATTTTTTGAGAATTTTTGAGATTTTTTTGGGGGGGGGATTTTGTGAGATTTTGTGGGGATATTTTTGGGATTTTTGGGATGATTTTTGGGGGATTTGGGGGTGAATTTTGGAGGGATTTTGGGGGGATTTTTAGGGGATTTTGGGCTGATTCTGGTTGTATTTTTGGGTGAATTTTTTAAAAATTTTGGGGCGATTTTAGGGAGTTTTGGGGGGATTTGTGTGGGGATATTTTTGGGATTTTTGGGATGATTTTGGGGGATTTTGGGGGGATTTGGGGGGGGGATATTTTGGGGATTTTTGGGATGATTTTTGGGGGATTTTGGGGTGAATTTTTAGGGGATTTTGGGCTGATTTTGGGTGAAATTTTTTTAAATTTTGGGGCGATTTTGGGGAGTTTTGGGAGGATTTGGGGGGATTTTTGGGGGGATATTTTTGGGATTTTTGGGATGATTTTTAGGATGATTTTGGGGGGATTTTGGGGGGAATTTTGTGGGGATATTTTTAGGGATTTTTGGGATGATTTTTGGGGGATTTAGGGGGATTTTTGGGGTAATTTGGGGGATTTTTGGGATGAGTTTTAGGATGATTTTTGGGGGATTTTGGGGCAAATTTTTAGGGGATTTTGGGCTGATTTTGGGTGAAATTTTTTTAAATTTTGGGGCTATTTTGGGGAGTTTTGGGGGTATTTTTGTGGGGATATTTTTGGGATTTTTAGGATGACTTTTAGGATGATTTTGGGGGGATTTTGGGGTGAATTTTTAGGGGATTTTTGGGATGATTTGGGGTGGATTTTGGGGGGATTTTTGTGGGGATATTTTTTGGGATTTTTAGGATGATTTTTAGGATGATTTTTGGGATGATGTTGGGGTGAATTTTAGGGGATTTTGGGATGATTTTGGGTGAAATTTTTTGTAAATTTTGGGGCGATTTTGGGGAGTTTTGGGGGGATTTTGGGGGGATTTTTGTGGGGATATTTTTAGGGATTTTTGGGATGATTTTTGGGGGCATTTTTAGGGGTGAATTTTGGGATGATTTTGGAATGGATTTTGGGGGGATTTTGGGGGGATTTTGGGGGATTTTGGGGAGGGCTCTCACCGGACAGACACGCCACCACCTTGGGATGGTTTTGGGGGATTTTTGGGGGAGATTTTGGGCTGATTCTGGTGGTATTTTTGGGTGATTTTTTTAATTTTGGGGCGATTTTGGGGAGTTTTGGGGGGATTTGGGGGGATTTTTGTGGGGATATTTTTGGGATTTTTGGGATGATTTTTGGGATGATTTTTGGGGGATTTTGGGATGAAGTTTTAGGGGATTTTTGGGATGATTTGGGGTGGATTTGGGGGGGATTTTTGTGGGGATATTTTTGGGATTTTTGGGATTATTTTTGGGGAGATTTTGGGGGGATTTTGGGGGTAATTTGGGGGATTTTGGGGATGATTTTTAGGATGATTTTTGGGGAATTTTGGGCTGAAATTTTAGGGGATTTTGGGGTAATTTGGGGGTGATTTTGGGGGATTTTGGGGCTCTCACCGGACAGACACGCCACCACCTTGCGCACGCCGTGCTCGGCCATGGCCTCCAGGATGGTTTTGGTGCCCTCGGACATCACCGTGGTGGGGCCTGGGGGATCAGGGGCATCTTTTCCCACTTTTCCCACTTTTTTCCCATTTTCCCACTTTTCTGCTTTTTTTTTCCCAATTTTTCCCCCTAGTTTCCCTTTTTTTCCCCAAATTTTCCCCATTTTCCCTCACTTTCTCCCCTATTTTTTCCTAATTTTTCTTCAAATTTTCCGCCCTTTCCCCCCATTTTTCTCCCTAATTTTTTGCCCCATTTTCCCCATTTTTCCCCATTTTTCCACCCGTTATTCCCATTTTCCCCCCATTTTCCCCCTTTTTCTTTTTTCCCATTTTTCCCATTTTCCCCATTTTTCGTTTCCCCCTTTTATTTTAATTTTCCCCCTTTTTTTCTCCCCATTTTCCCCTTCACCCTCTTTTCCCCTTTTTTCTTTTTTCCAATTTTCCCAATTTTTCCCCAGTTTTCCCCCCATTTTCCCATTTTTAATTTTCCCACTTTTTCCCACTTTCCCCCAACTTTTCTCCATTTTTCCTCATTTTTCCCACTGTTTTTCCCAATTTCTCCCCATTTTCTCCAATTCTCTCCCCTTTTCCCATTTTTTATTTCCCCATTTTTTCTCCGCCTTTTTCCCTTTTTATTTTTCCCCATTTTTCCTCCATTTTTTCCCCATTTCCCCCCAATTTTTCCCACTTTTCCCCCCAATTTTACCCCATTTTTTCCTCAATTTTCCCCATTTTTTCTCTCCCTTTTCCCATTTTTATTTCCCCATTTCTTCCTTTTTTCCCCATCCCCCCATTTTCCAATTTTTATTTCCCCAATTTTCCCCAATTCCCCCCATTTTTTCCTCAATTTCCTCCCAGTTTTCCCCAATTCCCCCCTTTTTTTCCTCAATTTTTCCCCCATTTTCCCCCCATTTTTCCCCAATTCCTCCCTTTTTTTTCCGAATTTTCCCCCAAATTTTCCTCAATTTCCCCCAATTTTCCCCCCTTTTCCCTTTTTATTTTCCCCATTTTTCCCACTTTTTTTCCCAATTTCCCCCCATTTTTTCCCATTTTTTTTCCTCAATTTTCCCCATTTTTTCCCACAATTTTTTTCTCCTCTTTTCCCATTTTTCTTTTCCCAATTTTCCCTTTTTCCCCCCATTTTCCCCCCTCCCCAAACTCGGGGGGTCCAGAATTGGGGGGGAGGGGCGCCCCCAAACTGGGGTCAAAGGTCAGTGGGGGAGGGGCGACCCCAAAATGGGGTCAAAGGTCAGTGGTGGAGGGGTCAAGGTGGGTGGGGAGGGGGTTGGGTGGGGTTCCAAACCGGGGGTCAAAGGTCAGTGGGGAATGGGTGGGGGAGGGGAGAACTCCCCCCAAATGGGGTCAAAGGTCAATGGGGGAGGGGCAGGGAGCCCCAAAGCGGGGTCAAAGGTCAGTGGGGGAAGGGAGATCCCCCAAAACAGGGGTCAAAGGTCGGTGGGGGAGGGGTCAGGGTGGGTGGGGGCGGGGCATGAGGGATGGGGGCGGGGGGATGAGGGGGGGGGGGGGGGCAGGAGGGGATGGGGGCGGGGCATGGGGGATGGGGGCGGGGCAGGATGGGATGGGGCGCGGGCAAGAGGGGATGGGGCAAGGCAGGGGGATGGGGCGGGGCATGAGGGGATGGGGGGGCGGGGCAGGAGGGATGGGGGGGGGGGGATGGGGCGGGGCAGGAGGGGATGGGGGCGGGGCATGAGGGGATGGGGCGGGGCAGGAGGGCATGGGGGCGGGGCAGCACGGGATGGGGGCGGGGCATTAGGGGATGGGGGGGGCAGGGGTGGGGAAGGGGCAGCGGGGATGGGGGGGGGCATGAGGGGAGGGGCGGGAGCAGGGGCGGGGGCGGGGGCAGGATGGGGTGGGGGCGGGGCAGCGGGGCAGGGGCGGGGCATGAGGGGAGGGGGCGGGGGCATTAGGGGATGGGGGCGGGGCAGCACGGGGTGGGGGCGGGCCACTAGGGGATGGGGCGGGGCATTAGGGGATGGGGCGGGGCATTAGGGGATGGGGGCGGGGCCCCGCGCTCACCGAGGTCACTTCCGGTGCCCAGCACGATCAGCGCCCCCTCCTGGCCCCTCAGGGCCTCGCCCACCGCCCGCGGGTCCCGAGCGTCCCCAACGAGCACCCGGGCGGGGGCGGGGCCGGGGGGCCGCCGGGAGGGGTCCCGGACCAGCACGGTCACCTCGAACCCTGGGGAGCCCCAAAATCACCTGAGGGACCCCCAAAAATCCACCCAGGGAACCCCGGACCAGCACGGTCACCTCGAACCCTGGGGAGCCCCAAAATCCACTCAGGGAACCCCAAAAATCCACTCAGGGAACCCCAAAACCCACCCGGACCAGCACGGTCACCTCGAACCCTGGGGAACCCCAAAAATCACCTCAGGGAACCCCCAAAACCCACCCGGACCAGCACGGTCACCTCGAACCCTGGGAGCCCCAAAATCCACTCAAACCCCAAAATCACACCTGGAACCCCAAAATCCCTAGGGATCCCAAAAATCCACCAGGGAACAAAAAAACGGTCACCCCAAACCCTGGGAGCCCCAAAATCCACTCAGGGAACCCCAAAAATCCACCAGGGACCCCAAAATCCCTCAAGACCCCCCCAAATCCCTCCAGGATCCTCCAAGACCCCCAAAATCCCCCAGGACCCCCCCAAAATCCACCAGGAACCCCCAAATCCTTCCAGAACCCCCCAAATCCCTCCAGAACCCCCCAAAATCCACCAGGACCCCCCAAAATCCCTCCAAGACCCCCCAAAATCCTTCCAGGACCCCCAAAATCCCCTCGGGACCCCCCAAAATCCCCTCAGGACCCCCCTAAATCCCTCCAGGACCCCCCAAAATCCCCCCCACCCCCTCTGGCCCCCCCATTTTTTATCAGTTCCCCCCAAACCCCCCCCGGGCTTTATCAGAGCCCCCCCAAACCCCTCCCAGGCCCTTATCAGCCCCCCCAAAACCCAGATAAGCCTTATCAGCCCTCCCCAAAACCCAGGGAGCCCCAAAACCGTCGGAATTTGTCCCAATTTTTTGGGGACCCCCCCAAAAACCCAATGAGCCCCGAAACTCCTCGGTTCCCGAGGGGACCCCAAAATTCCAGGAACCCCAAAATTCCGGGGGCCCCAAAACCTCTCGGTTCCCAGGGGACCCCCAAATTCCAAAGGACCCCAAATTCCAGAAAACCCCAAAATTCTGGGATTCCACCAATTGCAGGGAGCCCCAAATCCCAGGACCCCCCAAAACCCCGGGGACCCCAAATTCCAGATAAACCCCAAAATTTCTGAGACTCCCCAAACCCCCCCAAAATCCCTCGATTCTCAAGGAACCCCAAATTCCCGGGACCCCCAAAACCCAGGGAGCCCCAAAACCTCCAAATTCCCAGGGGATCCCCCCAAAATTCCAAGGAACCCCAAATTTGCAAAGGACCCCAAATTCCAGAACCCCCCCCAAATTTCTGAGATTTTTCCCCCAAATTTCTGGGAACCTCAAAAAAACCCAAGGACCCCCAAAATTCCGGGAACCCCAAAATTCCGGGAACCCCAAAATTGCAGGAACCCCAAAACCCAGGGAGCCCCAAAACCCCTCAGTTCCAAGGGGATCCCCCCCAAAATTCCAGTGAACCCCAAATTCTAAAGGACCCCAAAAATCCAGAAACCCCCAAATCCCTCAGGACCCCCCAAATCCCAGGGAACCCCAAATTCCTGTGACCCCAAATTCTCAGGATCCCCCAAAATTCCCAAGGAACTCCAAAATCTCTGAGTTCCCAGGGGAACCCCAAAATTCCAAAGGACCCCAAATTCCAGAAAACCCCAAAATTCTGGGACTCACCCAATTCCCAGTGATCCCCCAAATTCCAGTGACCCCCAAATTCCCTGGGACCCCCCAAATTCCAGTGACCCCCAAATTTCAATGAGCCCAAATTCCCCGGGATCCCCCAAATTCCCAGAGAACCCCAAATCCCTCAGGACCCCCCATTTCCCAAGGAACCCCAAATTCCAAAAGACCCCAAAATTTGCTGGGTCTCCCCCAAACTCCAGTGACCCCAAACTCCAGTGACCCCAAATTTCCCGGGACTTCCCCAAATTCCGCTTTTGGGGTCCCCCCAAATCCCCCCCCAATTCTCCCCCATTTCGGGCTCCCCTCATTCCAAGTTTTGGGGTCCCCCCGATCCCGGTTTTGGGGTCCCCTCATTCCGGGGTTTGGGATCCTCCAATCCCCCCCAAATTCCCCCCAAATCCTCACAATTTTGGGGTTCCCCATTCCCCCATTTTGGGGTCCCCCCAACCCCCCAAATTTCCCTCTTTTGGGGTCCCCCCCAATTCTCCCCCTTTCCCTTTTTGGGATTCCCCAAATTCCCCCCATTTTGGGGTCCCCCCAATTCCCATTTTTGGGGACTCCCGTCCCCCCCAATTTCCCCCAATTTCGGGGTCCCCTCAATTTACCCCATTCCCGCTTTTTGGGATCCCAAATGTCCCCAAAATCCCCCAAATTTTGGGGTCTCCCTGCCCGTTTTTTGGGGTCCCAGGGCCCATTTTTGGCATCCCACCATTCCCGATTTTTTGGGTCCCAAATCTCCCCAAATTCCCCCAAATTTTGGAATCCCCGTGCCCATTTTTGGGGTCCCAGTGCCCATTTTTGGGGTCCCTCCGTTCCCTTTTTTTAGGGTCCCAAATCCCCCCAAACTCCCCCAAATTTTGGGCTCCCTGTGCCCATTTTTAGGGTCCCTCCATTTCCGGTTTTTGGGGTCCCAAATTCCCCCAAATTTTGGGCTCCCCGTGCCCATTTTTTGGCTCCTCCAATCCCAGTTTTTGGGGTCCCAAATCCCCCAAAATTCCCCCAAATTTTGGAATCCCCGTGCCCATTTTTGGGGTCCCAGTGCCCATTTTTGGGGTCCCTCCGTTCCCTTTTTTTGGGGTCCCTCCGTTCCCTTTTTTGGGGTCCCAAATCCCCCAAAATCCCCCCAAATTTTGGGCTCCCCGTGCCCGTTTTTTGGGGTCCCCGTGCCCGTTTTTGGGGTCCCCGAGCCCATTTTTGGGGTGTCCCATACCCTGCTCCAGCGCCAGCCCCAGCGTGACCCGCCCGGTTCTGCCGGTGGCTCCGAAGATCGCGATCTTCATCCGCACCCCGCACCGCGAACCGAACCGGAACCGAACCGAACCGGACTGGACCGAATCGAACCGAACCGAACCGGACCGAACCGGGATCGGGATCGGGATCGGGAGCTCCGCGATCGCACCGAGGAGTTTTGGCCGCGCCCCCAGGCGGGAACTGGGATAAACTGGGATAAACTGGGAGAGACTGGGTAGGACTGGGAGGGACTGGGAGGGAACTGGGAGGGAACTGGGAGGGACTGGGAGGGAACTGGGAGGAACTGGGAGGGACTGGGAGGGACTGGGAGGGAACTGGGAGGGAACTGGGAGGGACTGGGAGGGAACTGGGAGGGAACTGGGAGGGACTGGGAGGGACTGGGAGGGACTGGGAGGGAACTGGGAGGAACTGGGATAAACTGGGAGGGACTGGGAGGGACTGGGAGGGACTGGGAGGGACTGGGAGAGACTGGGTAGGACTGGGTAGGACAGGGTAGACTGGGAGGGAATGGGAGGGAACTGGGAGGGACTGGGAGGGACTGGGAGGGACTGGGAGGGATTGGGAGAGAACTGGGAGGGACTGGGATGGACTGGGAGGGACTGGGAGAGACTGGGAGGGACTGGGAGGGACTGGGAGGGACTGGGAGAGACTGGGTAGGACTGGGATGGACTGGGAGGGAATTGGGAGGGACTGGGATGGACTGGGAGGGACTGGGAGGGACTGGGAGGGATTGGGAGGGAACTGGGATGGACTGGGATGGACTGGGAGGGAATTGGGAGGGACTGGGAGGGAACTGGGAAGGACTGAGGTACTGGCACGGTACTGGGGACTGGGAGGCAATTGGGAGGGATGGGATGGCGGAGTGGTTATCCGAGACTGTATTTATTCAGTCCATTTTGATCCCCCATTGATCCCAGTCCATTTTGATCCCAGTCTGTATTTAATTACAGTCCATATTTAATCCCAGTCCATATTTGATGCTAGTCTGTATTTAATCCCAGTCTAAATAATCTCAGTCCAGTTGATCCCAGTCTATACAATCCCAGTCCATATTTGATCCCAGTCCATATTTTACCCCAGCCCATACTGGATCCCAGTCCGTATTTGATCTCAGTCCATATTTGTTCCCAATCCATATTTAATCCTAGTCCATACTGGATCCAAATTCTATATTTGATCCCAGTCCAAATGATCCCAGACCCGATTTGATCCCAATTCATATTTAACCCCAGTCTGTATTTGATCACAGTCTATATATGGTTCACTTTGTAGGATCCCAGTCCATCTTTGATCCCAGTCCATCTCAGTCCTTATCCCAGTCCATTATGACCAGTCCATTTGATCCAAACCCAGTTTATCCCAGTCTGAAGGTACCCAGTCCATTTGATCCAAGTCCATATTTGATCCCAGTCCATATTTGATCCCAGTCCATATTTGATCCCAGTCCATATTTGATCCCAGTCCCTATTTGATCCCAGTCCATATTTGATCCCAGTCCCTATTGATCCCAGTCCATATTTAATCCCAGTCCATATTTGATCCCAGTCCCTATTTGATCCCAGTCCATATCTGATCCCAGTCCATATTTAATCCCAGTCCCTATTTGATCCCAGTCCCTATTTGATCCCAGTCCATATTGATCCCAGTCCATATTTAATCCCAGTCCATATTTGATCCCAGTCCCTATCTGATCCCAGTCCATATTTGATCCCAGTCCATATTTAATCCCAGTCCATATCTTATCCCAGTCCATATTTTCCATCCCTATTTATCCCAGTCCCTATTTATCCCATCCCTATCTGATCCCAGTCCATATTTGATCCCAGTCCATATTTTATCCCAATCCATATTTAATCCCAGTCCATATTTGATCCCAGTCCATATTTGATCCCAGTCCATATTTGATCCCAGTCCCTATTTAATCCCAGTCCCTATCTGATCCCAGTCCATATTTGATCCCAGTCCATATTTGATCCCAGTCCATATTTGATCCCAGTCCGTATTGCCCTGCACACATTCCAAAAGTCTGGAATTCCAGCTCCCAGCCAGGAAAAGATGTTCCTGCCCTTGTAGGCAAATGGAGCAAAATCCTACAGAGACATTTCCCTGCCAGCCTTCAGGACTTCAGCTCCTGGACTGGGAATTAAAATAATAATTGAGAAATAAAATAATAAATAATCAGGGGAGGGTCTGTGGGGACAGAGGGGTATAGAGGGAAAATATAAGGGCAATTAAATCAGGAGGGGTCAATTAAATCAGGGCAGGGTCTCTGGTGGTGCCTGGGTCAAGGGAGACACTGAGAGAGAAACAGAGCAGGCAAAGAGAGGCAGGAGAGAAAAGGGGACACAAACACAAGGAGCTGAGAAGGCGGCACTCTGCAAACAGAACTGCAACGGACTGAACATGAACGGGAGAGAAATCAGCAAGTCTGAGAGTTTTATTTGCTATCAAATACATCCCACACACCCAGCCCCACACAATCCCCATCCCACCACTCTAATTGAGATCCCACTACTCTAAATCACCTCCCAACCCCATCTCAGCCTGGTGGCTGTGGAATCGAGTGAGTTTGGCGTGGGATTGAGATTTTTGAGGTGGGTTTGAGCCCTTTTGGGGTAAGATTGAGCTGTTTTCACTGGGATTTGAGTGGTTTTGAGGTGACAGATCCATCCCTCTTGGCTTTTGGAGTGCAAAGTGATGGAGAATAGAAAAAAATTAAGGTGAAACCAAAAGTAGAAGCAGCCAGGTGTGTTCCCAACATGGATCACAGGGAATGTGAGTGACCAGGGCTGTGCCCAAAGTGCCTCCTCCAGTGGGGGATGGAGCTGGAGCAGCGCACGAAGCTCTTCCCGCACTCGGGGCACTCGCAGGGCTTCCCTTAGTGGTGCCTCCGTTGGTGTTGGGTCAAGTTAGAGCTCTGTGAGAAGCTCTTCCCACACTGGGGACACTCGTAGGGCCTCTCCCCAGTGTGGATGCGCCGGTGGGTGACAAGGGTGGAGTTGTGCTTGAATCCCTTCCCACAGTCGGGGCAGCGGAAGGGCCTCTCCTCTGTGTGAATCCGATAGTGCCGGAGGAGATGGGAGCTGGTCTGAAACCTCTTCCTGCATTTATCACACTCGTAGGGCCTCTCCCCAGTGTGGATGCGCCGGTGGGTGATGAGGGGGGAGTTGTGCTTGAATCCCTTCCCACACTCTGGGCATTGGAAGGGCCTCTCCTCTGTGTGAATCTGATAGTGCCGGAGGAGATGGGAGCTGGTCTGAAACCTCTTCCCACACTTGTCACACTCGTAGGGCCTCTCCCCAGTGTGGGTCCTCTGGTGCTTGATCAGGGGGGCGCTCTGGCTGAAGCACATCCCACACTCCGCACACTTGTAGGGCCTTTCCCCAGTGTGGGTCCTCTGGTGCCGGATAAGGTGGGAGCTCCAGCTGAAGCTCTTCCCACACTCCCCACACTCGTAGGGCTTCTCCAGTGTGGATCCTCTGGTGCGTGATCAGGTGTGAGCTCTGGCTGAAGCTCTTCCCACACTCCCCACACTCAAAGGGCTTCTCCTCCCTGTGGATCCTCTGGTGTCTGGTCAGATTGCTGCTCTGGCTGAAGCTCTTCCCACACTCCCCACACTCGTAGGGCTTCTCCCCGTGTGGATCCTCTGGTGCACAATCAGGTCGCAGTTCCACCTGAAGCTCTTCCCACACTCCCCGCACGTGTGGGGCTTCTCCCCATCATGGAGCTGCTCATGGAGCACCAGCTCCGAGCTCTGGCTCCATCTCCGGCCGCCTTCCCGGCCCAGGCTGGCTCTTTCCCCCTCACATCCCCGCCAGCTGCGTTTGCAGCCCCTCCTCGTGCGGCATCTCCGGGCCTTTTCCTCCCCGTTGGCTTCCTGCGCCGTGGAGCCGCTCAAAACGGCCTCTTCCACCAGGTTCTGCCGCGGGCATTTGTCCTCCCTGCTCTCCATGCTCAGCTCCTGCTCTGGGGAGGAAGGACAAGGACACGATGGGATTTGCCTCCGTGCCACAGGCAAGGGCAAGGAGATCCCCCAGGGCGTCCGCGGCAGGACGGCACCGGCACCCCCCGATGTCCCCCCGAGGGGCCTTTTCCGCTCAGCCTTGCACTTCTTCATTCTCCAAACATCGCCCCAAAAACCCAACCCAGGGACCCCCCGGGATATCTGGGCCCGCTCACCTGCGCGATGGGGGGGCGATGATCCCACAGGTGGGGCGGCGAATTCACGCAGGGCACGGCCGTGCGGCGCCTTCAGCGCAGCGCTGATCCGCCTTTGTCCCTCCTCTTCCTCCCGCACTTCCTGTTCCATCCCCCATCCCGCTCCTCTGGGTTATCTCCGCCACCTTCTCCACTTCCATCCCTTCTCCTCCTACTCTCTAACCCCACCTTCTTCTCCTCCTTCCATCGCTGCTCTCTCTCCGCCTTCATCCCTCCTCTTCCATCTCCCCTCCCCCTGCTCCTCCTCCCCTCAAACCGGCTGGAACCGTGAGGGGAAAGGGGGCAGGGAAAGGGCGGAACCGTGAGGGGAAAGGGGGCAGGGAAAGGGCGGAACCGTGAGGGGAAAGGGGGCGGGGAAAAGGCGGAACCGTGAGGGAAAGGGGGGGGGGGGGAACCTGAGGGGAAAGGGGGAAAAGGCGGAACCGTGAGGGGAAAGGGGGCAGGGAAAGGGCGGGAACCGTGAGGGGAAAGGGGCGGGCTCAGGCCAAGGGCGGCAACCGTGAGGGGACGCTCTGGCAGGCGGCACTCGGCAAACAGAACTGCAACGGACTGAACATGAACGGGAGAGAAATCAGTAAGTCTGAGAGTTTTATTTGCTATCAAATACATCCCACACACCCAGCCCCACACAATCCCCATCCCACTGCTCCAAAATGGGATCCCACTTCTCCCAGTCTCCTCCCAACCCCATCTCAGCCTGGTGGCTCTGGAATCGAGTGAGTTGGGTGCAGGATTGAGGTTTTTCATCTGGGATTGAGCCCTTTTGGGGTAAGATTGAGCTGTTTTCACTGAGATTAGGGTTGTTTTGAGGTGACAGATCCATCCCTCTTGGCTTTTGCAGTGCAAAGAGATGGAGAAGAGACAAACATTAAGGTGAAACCAAAAGGAAAACAAGCCACGTGTGTTCCCAACATGGATCCCAGGGAATGTGAGTGACCAGGGCTGTGCCCAAAGTGCCTCCTCCAGCTGGGGGATGGAGCTGGAGCAGCGCACGAAGCTCTTTCCCGCACTCGGGGCACTCGCAGGGCTTCCCTTACTGGTGCCTCCGTTGGTGTCGGGTCAAGTTAGAGCTGAAGGAGAAGCTCTTCCCACACTGGGGACACTCGTAGGGCCTCTCCCCGGTGTGGATGCGCCGGTGGGTGATGAGGTGGAAGTTGTGCTTGAATCCCTTCCCACAGTCGGGGCAGCGGAAGGGCCTCTCCTCTGTGTGAATCCGATAGTGCAGGAGGAGATGGGAGCTGGTCTGAAACCTCTTCCTGCATTTATCACACTCGTAGGGCCTCTCCCCAGTGTGGATGAGCCTGTGCCTGACGAGGGTGTAGTTGTTCTTGAATCCCTTCCCACACTCATGGCATTGGAAGGGCCTCTCCTCTGTGTGAATCCGATAGTGCCGGAGGAGATGGGAGCTGGTCAGAAACCTCTTCCTGCATTTATCACACTCGTAGGACCTCTCCCCTGTGTGGGTCCTCTGGTGCCTGATCAGGTCACATCTCCGGCTGAAGCGCATCCCACACTTGGAACACTCGTAGGGCCTCTCCCCAGTGTGGATCCTTTGGTGCTTGATCAGGGTGGAGCTCTGGCTGAAGCTCTTCCCACACTCCCCACACTCGTAGGGCCTCTCCCCAGTGTGGCTCCTCTGGTGGCTCATCAGGCTGGAGCTCCGGCTGAAGCTTTTCCCACACTCCCCACACTCATGGGGCTTCTCTCCAGTGTGGATCCTCTGGTGCAGGATCAGGTGGGAGCTCCACCTGAAGCTCTTCCCACACTCCCCACACTCGTAGGGCTTTTCCCCATTGTGAGTTATGTGGTGCCTGATCACGTGGGAGCTCTGGCTGAAGCTCATCCCACACTCCGCACACTTGTAGGGCTTCTCCCCAATGTGGGTCCTCTGATGCTTGATCAGGTCAGAGCTCCACCTGAAGCCCTTCCCACACTCCCCACACTTGTAGGGCCGTTCCCCAGTGTGGCTCCTCTGGTGATTGATCAGGCTGGAGCTCCGGCTGAAGCTTTTCCCACACTCCCGACACTCGTAGGGCCTCTCCCCAGTGTGGATCCTCTGGTGCAGGATGAGGTGGGAGCTCTGGCTGAAGCGCATCCCACACTCCCCACACTCATAGGGCTTTTCCCCGTTGTGAGTTATGTGGTGCCTGATCAGGTGTGAGCTCCGGATGAAGCTCATCCCACACTCCCCACACTTGTAGGGCCGTTCCCCTGTGTGGATCCTCTGGTGCTTCATCAGGACATACCTGCAGCTGAAGCTCTTCCCACACTCCCCACACTCGTAGGGTTTCTCCCCCGTGTGGATCCTTTGGTGCACAATCAGTTCGCAGTTCCACCTGAACCTCTTCCCACACTCTCCGCACGTGTGGGGCTTCTTCCCACCATGGAGCTGCTCATGGAGCACCAGCTCCGAGCTCTGCCTCCATCTCCGGCCGCCTTCCCGGCCCAGGCTGGCTCTTTCCCCCTCACATCCCCGCCGTCTGCGTTTGCAGCCCCTCCTCGTGCGGCATCTCCGGGCCTTTTCCTCCCCGTTGGCTTCCTGCGCCGTGGAGCCGCTCAAAACGGCCTCTTCCACCAGGTTCTGCCGCGGGCATTTGTCCTCCCTGCTCTCCATGCTCAGCTCCTGCTCTGGGCGAGGAAGGACAAGGACACGATGGCATTTGCCTCCGTGCCACAGGCAAGGCCAAGCAGATCCCCCCAGGGCGTCCGCGGCAGGACGGCCCCGGCACCCCCCGATGTCCCCCCGAGGGGCCTTTTCCGCTCAGCCTTGCACTTCTTCATTCTCCAAACATCGCCCCAAAAACCCAACCCAGGGACCCCCCGGGATATCTGGGCGGGCCCGGCTCCGCTCCCTACTCACCTGCGCGATGGGGTTGCGATGATCCCAAAGGTGGGGGCTGCGAATTGAAACAGGGCTCGGCGTATGGCGCCTTCTGCTCGGCCTTAATCCGCCTTTGTTCCTCCTCTTCCTCCCGCTCCTCCTCTTCCATCCCCCATCCTGCTCCTCTGTGTTAGATCCGCCTCCTTCTCGTTTTCCATCCCTCCCCTTCCATCCCTCCTCCTCCTTCTCTCTAACCCCACCTTCTTCTCCTCCTTCCATCGCTGCTCTCTCTCCGCCTTCATCCCTCCTCTTCCATCTCCCCTCCCCCTGCTCCTCCTCCCCCAAACCGGCTGGAACCGTGAGGGGAAAGGGGGCGGGGAAAGGGCGGGAACCGTGAGGGGAAAGGGGGCAGGGAAATGGCGGAACCGTGAGGGGAAAGGGGGCAGGGAAAGGGCGGGACCGTGAGGGGAAAGGGGGCGGGGAAATGGCGGAACCGTGAGGGGAAAGGGGGCGGGGAAAGAGCGGAACCGTGAGGGGAAAGGGGGCGGGCTCAGGCCAAGGGCGGGAACTGTGAGGGGACACTCTGGGAGGCGGCACTCTGCAAACAGAACTGCAACGGACTGAACATGAACGGGAGAGAAATCAGCAAGTCTGAGAGTTTTATTTGCTATCAAATACATCCCACACACCCAGCCCCACACAATCCCCATCCCACTGCTCCAAAATGGGATCCCACTTCTCCCAGTCTCCTCCCTCCCCCATCTCGGCCTGGCGGCTGTGGAATCAGTGAGTTTGGTGTGGGACTGAGTTTTATCAGGTCGGTGTGAGACCTTTTGGTGTAAGATCGAGCTGTATTCACTGGGATTTGAGTGGTTTTGAGGTGACAGATCCATCCCTCTTGCCTTTTGGAGTGCAAAGTGATTGAGAAGAGAAAAAAATTAAGGTGAAACCAAAACGGGAAGCAGCCACGCGTGTTCCCAGCATGGATCCCAGGGAATGTGAGTGACCAGGGCTGTGCCCAAAGTGCCTCCTCCAGTGGGGGATGGAGCTGGAGCAGCGCACGAAGCTCTTCCCCACACCGGGGCACTCGCAGGGCTTCCCTTAGTGGTGCCTCCGTTGGTGTTGGCTCAAGTGAGAGCTGCTGGAGAAGCTCTTCCCACACTGGGGACACTGGTAGGGCCTCTCCCCAGTGTGGATGCGCTGGTGGATGGTGAGGTGGGAGTTCTGCATGAATCCCTTCCCACAGTCGGGGCATTGGAAGGGCCTCTCCTCTGTGTGAATCCGATAGTGCAGGAATAGATGGGAGCTGCTTGTAAAGCCCTTCCCACACTCGGAACACTCGTAGGGCCTCTCCCCAGTGTGAATCATGTGGTGCCTGACCAGGGTGGAATGGTGGCTGAAGCTCTTCCCGCACTGCCCACACTTGTAGGGTCTCTCCTAGTGTGGATGTTCGGTGCTGGATCAGGCTGGAGCTGCGGCTGAAGCTCTTCCCACACTCAGAACACTCGTAGGGCCTGTCCCCAGTGTGGATCATCTGGTGGCTGATCAGGTGAGAGCGCCGTCTGAAGCTCTTCCCACACTCCTCACACTCATGGGGTCTCTCCGTGCTGTGGATGCGTTGGTGCTGGATCAGGGTGGAGTTGTCCCTGAATCCCTTCCCGCACTCAGGGCATCGGAAGGGCCTCTCCCCCGTGTGAATCCGATAGTGCAGGAGGAGATAGGAGCTGGTCTTAAACCCCTTCCCGCACTCAGAACACTCGTAGGGCCTCTCCCCTGTGTGGATCTTTAGGTGCACGATCAGGGCAGAATTGTGGCTGAAGCTCTTCCCACACTCCCCACACTCGTACGGCCTCTCTCCAGTGTGGGTCCTCTGGTGCTCGATGAGGCCGGAACTCCTGCTGAAGCTCTTCCCACACTCCGCACACTCGTAGGGCTTCTCCCCGGTGTGGATCACCTGGTGCCTGATCAGGTGAGAGCGCCGTCTGAAGCTCATCCCACACTCCCCACACTCGTAGGGCCGTTCCCCTGTGTGGATCACCTGGTGCAGGATCAGGCTGGAGCTCCAGCTGAAGCTCTTCCCACACTCTCCGCACGTGTGGGGCTTCTCCCCATCATGGAGCTGCTCATGGAGCACCAGCTCCGAGCTCTGCCTCCATCTCCGGCCGCCTTCCCGGCCCAGGCTGGCTCTTTCCCCCTCACATCCCCGCCAGCTGCGTTTGCAGCCCCTCCTCGTGCGGCATCTCCGGGCCTTTTCCTCCCCGTTGGCTTCCTGCGCCGTGGAGCCGCTCAAAACGGCCTCTTCCACCAGGTTCTGCCGCGGGCATTTGTCCTCCCTGCTCTCCATGCTCAGCTCCTGCTCTGGGCGAGGAAGGACAAGGACACGATGGCATTTGCCTCCGTGCCACAGGCAAGGCCAAGCAGATCCCCCAGGGCGTCCGCGGCAGGACGGCCCCGGCACCCCCCGATGTCCCCCCGAGGGGCCTTTTCCGCTCAGCCTTGCACTTCGTCATTCTCCAAACATCGCCCCAAAAACCCAACCCAGGGACCCCCCGGGATATCTGGGCCCGCTCACCTGCGCGATGGGGGGGGCGATGATGCCACAGGTGGGGGCTGCGAATTCACGCAGGGCTGGAGCGCGGTTCCGTCAGCTCAGCCTCGATCCGCCTTTGTCCCTCAACTTCCTCTTCCTCCCGCTCCTCCTGTTCCATCCGCCCTCCTCCTCCTTCTCCCTAACCGCACCTCTTTCTCCTCTTCCATCCCTCCTCTCTTTCCCCACCTCCTTCTCCTCCTTTCTTCCTCCCTTTCCCTCCCTCCTCCTCCCTGGCCCTCCCTCCTTCTCCTCCTTCATCCCTCCCATTTAACCCCTCCTCTTCCTCCTGCACCTCTCTAACCCCACCTACTCCTCTTTTTTCCAGCCCTTCTCCCTCTCCGTTTTCCCTCCTCTTCCATGCCGTCCCTGTTGCTACCCTCCCGGTCCGTGCGATCCCAGTTGGGCGGGATCCCAGCCCATAGAATCTCAGACCAGTTTATCCCAGTGTGTGTGGCCCGGATCCATATGGCCCCAGTCTGTGCGGTCCCAGTCTGTAGACCTAGGATCCCATTTCAAGGTCAGTTATACACCACTCTATATGCTTTACATCTATAGATCCCAATTTGGTCCATCAGTTTATCCCTTCCATAGGACCCATCCAGTTTATCCCACCAGTTTATCCTTTCCATAACCATCCAGCTATCCCATTGTAGGATCCCATTTCACAGGGTTCCAGTTTATACAGTCCCAGTCCCTATTTGGTCCCGTTCCAGTTTATCCCAGTCCATAGGATCCCAATCCCTTTTTGGTCTCATTCCAGTTTATCCCAGCCCAGTATCCCTTTCCATAGGATCCCATTCCAGTTTACCCCAGTCCAGTTTATCCCTTTCCATAGGATCCCAGCTCCTATTTGGTCCCAGTCCAGTTTATCCCAGTCCAGGTTATCCCAATCCATAGGACCCCAGTCTGGCCTATCCCAGTTCAGTTTATCCCTTTCCATATGATCCCAGTCCCCATTTGATCCCATTCCAGTTTGTCCCATTCCATAGGATCCCAGTCTGGGTTATCCCAGTTCCATATAATCCCATTCCATAGGATCCGAGTCCGGGTTATCCCAGTCCAGTTTATCCCATTCCAGTTTATCCCAGTCCATAGGATCCCGGGTTATCCCAGTTCCATATTATCCCAGTCTATAGGATCCCAGTCCGGGTTATCCCAGTCCAGTTTATCCCAGTCCATAGGATCCCAGTCCGGGTTATCCCAGTCCAGTTTATCCCAGTCCAGGTTATCCCAATCCATATGATCCCAGTTCCATATAATCCCAGTCCATAGCATCCCAGTCCAGGCTATCCCAGTCCAGTTTATCCCAGTCCATAGGATCCCAGTCCGGGCTATCCCAGTCTAGTTTATCCCAGTCCATATGATCCCAGTCCAGGCCATCCCAGTCCAGTTTATCCCAGTCCAGGTTATCCCATTCCATGTGATCCCAGTTCCATATAATCCCAGTCCATAGCATCCCAGTCCGGGCTATCCCAGTCCAGTTTCTCCCAGTCCATAGGATCCCAGTCCCAGTTATCCCAGTTCCATATAATCCCAGTCCATAGCATCCCAGTCCGGGCTATCCCAGTCCAGTTTCTCCCAGTCCATAGGATCCCAGTCCGGGTTATCCCAGTTCCATATTATCCCAGTCCATAGGATCCCAGTCCGGGTTATCCCAGTCCAGTTTATCCCAGTCCATAGCATCCCAGTCCGGGCTATCCCAGTCCAGTTTATCCCAGTCCAGGTTATCCCAATCCATATGATCCCAGTCCATATTATCCCAGAAGGATCCCACTGGCTACCCACCAGTATCCCAGCCATAGGATCCCAGTCCAGGATCCCAGTCCGGGTTATCCCAGTCCAGTTTATCCCAGTCCATAGGATCCCAGTCTGGACTATCCCAGTCCAGTTTATCCCAGTCCATAGGATCCCAGTCCATAGGATCCCAGTCCATAGGATCCCAGTCCAGTTTATCCCAGTCCAGTTTATCCCAGTCCATAGGATCCCAGTCTGGACTATCCCAGTCCAGTTTCTCCCAGTCCATAGGATCCCAGTCCAGTTTATCCCAGTCCAGTTTCTCCCAGTCCATAGGATCCCAGTCTCTCAGGCATCGTGGGGAACTGGGATAATGGGGGGAACTGGGATAATGGGAATTCTGGGATAACAGGGAGAGTAACTGGGATAGTGGGGGGAACTGGGATAACTGGGAAGGTGGGATAGTGGGGGGAACTGGGATAATGGGGGAAAAGCGGGATAATGGGGGGAAAGTGGGATAATGGGGGGAAAGTGGGATAATGGGGGAAAGTGGGATAATGGGGAACTGGGATAATGGGGGGGAACTGGGATAACTGGGATAATGAGGAGAGTGGGGTAATGGGGATACTGGGATAATGGTGAACTGGGAAAATGGGATAATGGGGATACTGGGAAAATGGGAAGAGTGGGATGATGGGGGGGGAAACTGGGAAAATGGGATAATGGGGAGAGTGGGATAATGGGGAAACTGGGATAACTGGGATAATGGGGATACTGGGATAATGGGGGGGAAACTGGGATAATGGGGGAACTGGGATAATGGGGAACTGGGATAATGGGGGAAACTGGGATAACAGGAACATTGGGAATATCAGAATCATGGGAATTCTGGGCTAACAGGAATATCAGAATTATGGGAATTTTGGGATAACGGGGACACTGGGATAACGGGAATTCTGGGATAACAGAAATTCCAGGATAATGGGAATTCTGGGGTTAAGGGGAAATTTGGGATAACGGGAATTTTGGGATAACAGAAATTCCAGGATTATGGGAATTCTGGGGTTAAGGGGAAATTTGGGATAACGGGAATTTTGGGATAACAGAAATTCCAGGATTATGGGAATTCTGGGACAACAGGGAAATTTGGGATAATGAGGAATTTGGGGATAACAGGGAATTTTGGGATTATGGGGAATTTTGGGATTATGAGGAATTTTGGGCTAATGGGGAAATTTGGGATAATGGGATCAAGGGGAAATTCGGGATAAGGAGGAAATCGCGGGCGAACGCTGCCCGATCCCCCCTCCATCCCGCTTTGGGAAGTTTTGGGGAATTTTTTGGGAATTTTTTGGGAGGTTTTTTTTGGAATTGTTGGGATTTTTGGGGGGAATTTTTGGGAGTTTTTGGGGATATTTTGGGGTTTTTTTGGGGAATTTTGGGGGAATTTTTGGGGAATTTTTGGGAATTTTTGGGGAATTTTGGGGAATTTTTTGGGAATTTTGGGGGGGAATTTTTTGTGATTTTTTGGGGGGAATTTTTTGGGAATTTTTTGGGATTTTTTGGGGGAATTTTTGGGGAACTTTTTTGGAATTTTGGGGGGGAATTTTTGTGATTTTTTTGTGATTTCTTGGGGCATTTTTGGGGGTTTTTGGGGAATTTTTTTGGGAATTTTGGGGGAATTTTTGCGGGATTTTGGGGGACTTTTGGGGGGAATTTTTGGGGGATTTTGGGGAGATATTTTGGGGGATTTTGGGGGAATTTTTTGGGAATTTTTGGGGAATTTTTTGGGAATTTTTGCGGGATTTTGGGGAGATTTTTTGGGGCTTTTTGGGGAGATTTTTGGGGGATTTTGTGGGGGAAATTTTTCGGGGGAATTTTTGGGGATTTTTGGGGGGAATTTTTTGGGATTTTTAGGGGAATTTTTTGGCATTTTGGGGAGATATTTTGGGGGATTTTTTGGGGAATTTTTGGGATTTTGGGGAGATATTTTGGGGGATTTTTGGGGAATTTTGGGGAATTTTTTGGCATTTTGGGGGGATTTTTTGGGGATTTTGGGGAGATTTTTTTGGGGGATTTTTGGGGGGAAATTTTGGGGAGGATTTTTTTGGGGGCAATTTTTTTTTTGGGGGGAATTGTTTGGGAAAGGGGCGGGGGTGGGTGGGGGGGGCGTGTCCCGGTGCTGGGGAGGGGAGCGCGCGCGGCCGGGGGTGGGGAGGGCGCGGGCGGCGTCGCGCGCGCTCCGGGCGGGAGCGGCGGCGGCGGCGGCAGCGACCCTCCCCCACCCTCCCCACCCCAAACTCGGGGGATCGGGGGGACCCCAAACCCCGCCCCGGACACCCCTTCCCCCATCCCCGCATTCCCAGAATTCCCAAAATTCCCAGAATCCCCGGCGATCCCCGGCAGGTGATGGGGATGGGGGGTTGGGGGCTTTGGGGGGGTCCTGGGGGAATTTTGGGGTTTTCAGGGGGGGATTTGGGGGGGAGGGCGGATCCTGGGATGGGAGAGGGTGGGGGATGGGGGGTCCCTCAAGGTCACGGGCGGGAGGGGCCGGACCTGGGGGAGGGGCAATTTGGGGGAATTTGGGGATTTTTGGGGGGGGGATTTTGGGATTTTTTGGGGGGGATTTTAGGGGAATTTTGGGATTTTGGAGGGGGAGGGATTTTAGGGGAATTTTGGGATAATTTTGGGGGGGATTTTAGGGGAAATTTGGGATTTATTTGGGGGGATTTTAGGGGAATTTTGGGATTAATTTTTTGGGAGATTTTAGGGGAATTTTGGGATTTTGGGGGGTTTAGGGGAATTTTGGGATCATTTTGGGGAGATTTTAGGGGAATTTTGGGAGATTTTAGGGGATTTTAGGGGAATGTTGGGAGTTTTTTGGGGGGGAATTTTGGGATTTTTTGGGGGGTGATTTTAGGGGAATTTTGGGATTTTTTTGGGGAGACTTTAGGGGAATTTTGGGGGGATTTGGGGGGAATTTTGGGATTAATTTTTTGGGAGATTTTAGGGGAATTTTGGGATTTTTGGGGGGGATTTTAGGGGAATTTTGGGATTTTTGCGGGAGATTTTAGGGGAATTTTGGGATTCTGGGGGGATTTGGGGGATTTTAGGGGAATTTTGGGATTTTGGGGGGATTTTAGGGGAATTTTGGGGAAATTTGGGGGAATTTTAGGAGATTCGGGGGAAATTCGGGGCGTTTTGGGGCAATTTTGGACGTTTTGGGGTGGGTTTGGGGGTTTTGGGTTTTTCTGGGGGGCTCCGGGGGTCTTCAGGGGGTTTTGGGGGGGGCTATAAAGGGATTTGGGGGGATTTTGGGGTTGCTGAAGGTCTGTGGGGAGATTTTGGGGGGTCCTGGGGGGATTTTGGGATCTCAGAGAATTTTGGGGAGGGGTCTCTGAGAATTTTGGGATCTCAGGAGGGATTTTGGGGGTCTCAGGGGGGTCTCATTGAATTTTGGGATCTGAGAATTTTGGGGAGGGGTCTCATTGAATTTTGGGGGTCTCATTGAATTTTGGGGTCTCAGGAGGGATTTTGGGGCTCTCAGGGGGGTCTCAAAGGATTTTGGGGTCTCAGAGAATTTTGGGGAGGGGTCTCTGAGAATTTTGGGGCTCTCAGGGTGGTCCTGAATGGATTTTGGGATCTCTGAGAATTTTGGGGGGGGGTCTCATTGAATTTTGGGGTCTCAGGAGGGATTTTGGGGCTCTCAGGGGGGTCTCAAAGGATTTTGGGATCTCTGAGAATTTTGGGGAGGGGTCTCATTGAATTTTGGGGCTCTCAGGGGGGTCTCGTTGAATTTTGGGGTCTCAGAGAATTTTGGGGAGGGGTCTCTGAGAATTTTGGGGCTCTCAGGGGGGTCCTGAATGGATTTTGGGATCTCTGAGAATTTTGGGGAGGGGTCTCATTGAACTTTGGGATCTCAGGGGGGATTTTGGGGGTCTCAGGAGGGATTTTGGGGGTCTCAGGGGGGTCTCGTTGAATTTTGGGATCTGAGAATTTTGGGGAGGGGTCTCTGAGAATTTTGGGGCTCTCAGGAGGGATTTTGGGGGTCTCAGGAGGGATTTTGGGGGTCTCAGGAGGGATTTTGGGGGTCTCAGGAGGGATTTTGGGGCTCTCAGGGGGGTCTCATTGAATTTTGGGGGTCTCAGAGAATTTTGGGGAGGGGTGTCTGAGAATTTTGGGGTCTCAGGAGGGATTTTGGGGCTCTCAGGAGGGATTTTGGGGCTCTCAGGAGGGATTTTGGGGGTCTCAGGAGGGATTTTGGGGGTCTCAGGGGGGTCTCACTGAATTTTGGGGTTCTCCCCCCTAAACCAACTCAGGCATTGAAAACCTGACCCTTCCCCCCAAAATCTCTTCCAGGCCCCTCCCCCCACCCGAGCTCATTGTGGGACCCCTCCCCAATTTTGGGGACCCCTCCCCCGCCCATGGCGGCCGAGCTGGACAACGCGGAGGCCGCCCCTCCCCCCAACAACAACAACGGCCCCTGGGACCCCCCCGCGGAGCCGCGCGCCTGGGGGGACCCCAAAATCTTCGAGTGCTCCCGGATCAAGGCCTTGGCTGGTGAGTGAAGACCCCTCCCAAAAACAACAAAAAAAACCCAAAAAAAAAACCCCAAAAAAATGAAAATATTCACCCAAAAAATTTACAGATTTTTCTCTCTTAAAAAAATCCACCAAAAATGGTGGATCACCCCCAAAAAAATGAAAATATTCACCAAAAAATTTACAGAATCTCCCTGTTAAAAAAACCCCAAAATGCTGGATTATCCCCCAAAAAAATGAAAATATTCACCAAAAAATTTACAGAATCTCCCTGTTAAAAAAACCCCAAAATGCTGGATTATCCCCAAAAAATTCAAAATATTCACCAAAAAAATTCCCAGATTCCCCCCATTAAAAAAACCCCCAAAACCCCTTGATCACCCCCAAAAGAATGAAAATATTCACCAAAAAATTTAACAGATCCTCTCTCAAAAAAACCCCAAAAATGCTGGATCATCCCCAAAAAAATTCAAAATATTCCTTAAAAAATTTACAGATTCCCCCCATTAAAAACCCCAAAAATGCTGGATCACCCCAAAAAATTGAAAATATTCACCAAAAAAATTTACAGATTCTCA
Source organism: Camarhynchus parvulus (assembly GCF_901933205.1). Classification (NCBI taxonomy): domain Eukaryota; kingdom Metazoa; phylum Chordata; class Aves; order Passeriformes; family Thraupidae; genus Camarhynchus; species Camarhynchus parvulus. Next base: position 69,208 of record NW_022148644.1, on the reverse strand, counting down.
CCGTTCAAAAAAACCCCAAAAATGCTGGATCACCCCAAAAAATTCAAAATATTCCTTAAAAAAATTCACAGATTCTCCCCTCAAAAAAACCCCAAAAGTGCTGGATCACCCCCAAAAAATCAAAATATTCACCAAAAAAATTTACAGATTCACCCCTCAAAAAAAACCCCAAAAATGCTGGATCATTCCCAAAAAATTCAAAATATTCCTTAAAAAAATTCACAGATTCTCCCTGTTAAAAACCCCCAAAAGTGCTGGATCACCCCAAAAAAATTCAAAATATTCACCAAAAAATTTACAGATTCACCCCCCTCAAAAAAAACCCCAAAAATGCTGGATCATCCCCAAAAAATAAAAATATTCACCTAAAAAAATTCACAGATCCCCCTGCAAAAATGCTCGATCCCCCAAAAATTCAAAATATTCACCAAAAAATTTACAGATTCCCCCCTAAAAAAACCCCAAAAATGCTGGATCATCCCCAAAAAATCCAAATATTCACCCCAAAAAATTACAGATTCTCCCTGTTAAAAAAACACCAAAATCCTGGATCATTCCCAAAAAATTCAAAATATTCCTTCAAAAAATTCACAGATCCCCCAACTGCAAAAATGCTCGATCCCCCAAAAATCAAAATATTCACCAAAAAGTTTACAGATTCACCCCATTAAAAAAACCCCAAAAAGTGCTGGATCATCCCCAAAAAATTCAAAAATATTCCAAAAAAATTCACAGATTCACCCCTCAAAAAAACCCCAAAAGTGCTGGATCACCCCAAAAAAATTCAAAATATTCACCAAAAAATTCCCAGATTGCCCCCATTGGGGTCTCAAGGTGCTTTTGGGGTGGATTTGGGTGGATTTGGGACCAGCAGAAGAAGACCTTCACCGAGTGGGTGAACGCCCACCTGGAGGCTCCTGAGTCCCATGGGGATCTCAGGGTGGATTTGGGGTCTCAAGATGGTTTGGGGTGGATTTGGGGTGGATTTGGGGTGACCTCGATGTCCCCCCGGATGACCAGGACATGGTGCAGAAGAAGACCTTCACCAAGTGGGTGAACGTCCACCTGGAGGAGACCACCATGGGGGTCTCAAGGGTGGTTTTGGGGTCTCAGGTTGTTTTGGGGTGGATTTGGGGTCTCAAGATGGATTTGGGTGGTTTTGGGTGGATTTGGGACCAGCAGAAGAAGACCTTCACCAAGTGGGTGAACGTCCACCTGGAGGAGAACACCATGGGGGTCTCAAGGTGGTTTTGGGGTCTCAGGGTGGTTTTGGAGTGGATTTGGGTGGTTTGGGGTGGATTTGGGACCAGCAGAAGAAGACCTTCACCTAGTGGGTGAACACCCACCTGGAGGTTCCTGAGTCCCATGGGGATCTCAAGATGGTTTTGGGGTGGATTTGGGGTGGATTGGGGTGGATTTGGGGTGGATTTGGGTGGATTTGGGGTGGATTTGGGATGACCTCGATGTCCCCCCAGACGAACAGGACCCATTGCAGAAGAAGACCTTCACCAAGTGGGTGAACGTCCACCTGGAGACTCTGGAGTCCCATGGGGATCTCAAGATGGTTTTGGGGTGGATTTGGGGTGGATTTGGGGTGGATTTGGGGTGGATTTGGGTGGATTTGGGGTGGATTTGGGTGGATTTGGGGTGGATTTGGGATGACTTTGATGTCCCCCCAGACGAGCGGGACGCGGTGCAGAAGAAGACCTTCACCAAGTGGGTGAACGCCCACCTGGCGCGCGCCGCCTGCCGCGTCGGGGACCTCTACTCGGACCTGCGCGACGGCTTCGTGCTCACGCGGCTGCTCGAGGTGCTCTCGGGGGAGACCCTGGTGAGGAGACCCCTGCGGCGTCTTCATCGTCATCGCTGTCATCATCATCATCATCATCGTCATCGTTGTCATCTTCTGCTGTCAGCATCGCCATGAGTGGTGGCATCATCATCATCATCATCGTCATCATCGTCATCATCGTCATTGTCATCTTCTGCTGTCAGCATCGCCATGAGTGATGGCGTCATCGTCATCATTCTGTATTGCCTTCATCATCATCATCATTGTCATCGTTGTCGTCATCATCATCATCATCGTCATCATCATTGTCATCCTCTACTGTCATCCTTGCCATGAGTGATGGCATCATCTTCATCATTCTCTATCACCTTCATCGTCATCGTTGTCATCATCATAGTCATCATCATCATTGTCATCTTCTGCTGTCATTGTTGCCATGAGTGGTGGCGTCATCTTCATCATTCTCTATCACCTTCATCATCATCGTCATTGTCATCATCATCATCATCGTCATTGTCCTCTACTGTCATCATTGCCATGAGTGGTGGCATCATCAGTGTCATCATCATCATCATCATCATCATCATCATCCTCTACTGTCATCGTTGCCATGAGTGGTGGCATCATCATTCTCTATCACCTTCATCATCATCATTGTCATCATCATTGTCATCATCGTCATTGTCATCTTCTGCTGTCAGCATTGCCATGAGTGGTGGCATCATCATTGTCATCGTTGTCATCATCATCATCATCATCATCATCATCATCATCATCCTCTGCTGTCATCGTTGCCATGAGTGGTGGCATCATCATCATCATTCTCTATCACCTTCATCATCATCGTTGTCATCATCATCATTGTCATCCTCTGCTGTCATCATTGCCATGAGTGGTGGCGTCATCATTGTCATCATCATCATCATCATTGTCATCCTCTGCTGTCATCATCATCATCATCATCATTCTTCTCTACCATCATCATCATCATCGTCATGAGTAGCACCGTCATTGTCTCATATCACCAGCATGGCATCATCATCATCATTCCTTGTGTACCATCAGGATCATCATCTACCATCATCATCATCATCTCCATGAGCATCATCATGAGCGTCATTGTGATCATCACCACCAGCATTGGCATCATCATCATCTCCATGAGTGTCATTATGAGGATCATCATCTACCATCATCATCATCATCTCCATGACCATAATTATGAGGATCATCATCACCATCATCATCATCATCATCTCCGTGACCGTCATTATGAGGATCATCACCATCACCATCATCATCATCATCATCTCCATGAGCGTCATTATGAGGAGCACCATCATCATCATCATTGTGGTGATTGTCGCCATCGCCATGATGCTCATGAAGACATAAGCAGCATTGTCTTCATGAGCATCATCATCATCACCACCACCATCATCATCATCACCACCATCATCACCACCACAAATAACACCACCACCACCAATCACACTACCATCATCATCACCACCACCACCATCATCACCACCACCACCATCATCATCACCACCACCATCATCATCATCACCACCACCATCACCACCATCACCACCACCATCATCATCATCACCACCACCATCATCATCATCACCACCACCATGAGTATCATCACCACCACCACCATCATCATCATCACCACCATCATCATCATCATCATCATCACCACCACCACCATCACCACCACCACCATCATCACCACCACCATCATCATCACCACCATCATCACCACCACCATCATCATCACCACCATCATCGTTGAGCTGGGGCCTCTCCGTCACCACCACCACCATGAGGTGGGACCTCTCCATCACCAGTTTGGGTGGAGCTGGGACCTCTCCACCATCTCCAGCTCCCACCATCACCAGTTTGGGTGGAACTGGGACCTCTCCACCATCTCCAGCTCCCACCATCACCAGTTTGGGTGGAACTGGGACCTCTCCACCATCTCCAGCTCCCACCATCACCAGTTTGGGACCGGTTCTGGTGGGGTGGGGTGGCAGGACCCTGTCCATGCCGGATGTCCCCGTGTCCCCCCAGCCCAAGCCGACGCGGGGCCGGATGCGGATCCACTCCCTGGAGAACGTGGACAAGGCCCTGCAGTTCCTCAAGGAGCAGCGCGTCCACCTGGAGAACGTCGGCTCCCACGACATCGTGGACGGCAACCACCGCCTGACCCTCGGCCTCATCTGGACCATCATCCTCCGCTTCCAGGTGCCACCAGGCTCCTCTCCGTGTCCTCCCCTTGTCCTCGTTCTTCTCCTCCACCTCCAGGTGTCTCCTGACCGTTCCTCCCCCAGATCCAGGTGATCAAGATCAAGACCGAGGACAACCGGGAGACGCGCTTGGCCAAGGACGCGCTGCTGCTCTGGTGCCAGATGAAGACGGCGGGGTGAGGACCTCAGGTGGTGGCATGGACCCCTCAGGAGGTCCGGTGACCCGTGGTGACCCCCGGTGTCCTCCACAGCTACCCTGAGGTCAACATCCAGAACTTCACCACCAGCTGGAGGGACGGCCTGGCCTTCAACGCCCTCATCCACAGGCACCGGTCAGCGCCGGCGGGGTGGACACGGGAGGGACCTCCCGGATGTTGGGGGTCACCTCTGAGGGTTTTTGGAGGAGGGCGCGTCGAGGTGACCGTGTCCACCCCACCCCAGGCCGGACCTCATCGACTTCCACAAGTTGACCAAGTCCAACGCCACCTACAACCTCCAGCAGGCCTTCAACACGGCCGAGCAGCACCTGGGGCTCAGCAAGCTGCTGGACCCTGAGGGTATGGATGGGGTCTGTCCATCTGTCCGTCCGTCCGTCTGTCCAGCCACGTGGGGTGGGGTCATCTCCACCGTCTGGGTTTTTTGGGAGCGAGGGTTTTTTTTCTTTCTGGGAAGGGTCAAGGTTGATGGATCAGCCCACCGTTGGTGGGACCATCCCTGGTGGTCCTGGGGTGGAGGTTTGGGGTGGGGGGTGGTCCTGACCTTCTGTCCCTTCCCCCCACCAGATGTCAACATGGAGGACCCCGATGAGAAGTCCATCATCACCTATGTGGTGTCCTTCTACCACTACTTCTCCAAGATGAAGGCGCTGGCGGTGGAGGGGAAGCGCATCGGGAAGGTGGGGCTTGGCCCAGGTCCTGGGGGTCTCCATCCCCAGCTCCATGGGGTGTCCACCCCACTGTCCCTGGATGTCTCATCCCTCTGTCCATCCTTCTGTCCATCCCTCTGTCCATCCCTCTGTCCATCCCTCTGTCCATCCCTTGTCCATCCCTTGTCCATCTCTTGTCTCCTCCTCCATCCCTTCTCCATCCCTTGTCCACCCCTCTGTCCATCCCTTGTCCATCCCTCTGTCCATCCCTCTGTCCATCCTCTGTCCATCCCTCTGTCCATCCCTCTGTCCATCCCTCTGTCCATCCTTTGTCCATCCTTTGTCCATCCCTATTCCATCCCTTGTCCATCCCTTTGTCCACCATTTCTCCATACCTTGTCCATCCCTTGTCTATCCCTCTGTCCATCCCTCTGTCCATCCCTCTGTCCATCCCTCTGTCCACCCCTTGTCCATCCCTTGTCCATCCCTCTGTCCATCCCTCTGTCCATCCCTCTGTCCATCTCTTGTCCATCTCTTGTCCATCCTTTGTCCATCCTTTGTCCATCCTTTGTCCATCCATTGTCCATCACTCTGTCCATCCCTTGTCCACCCCTCTGTCCATCCCTTGTCCATTCCTATTCCATCCTTTGTCCACCATTTCTCCATCCCTTGTCCATCCCTTGTCCACCCACCTCCCGGCCTGGCCGGACCCTGGTGACCCCTCCAGCCCCAGGTGGTTCTCGGGGGGTTCCTGCAGGACCTCCAAGCCCACCCCAAACCCCACCAGGTGCTGGACCAGGTGATGGAGATCGCGGCCATCACGGCGCGCTACGAGGCGCTGGCGGCCGAGCTGCTGGCCTGGATCCACCACACCATCACCATCATCACCAACCAGAAGTTCGCCAACTCGCTGACCGGCGTCCAGCAGCAGCTCCAGGCCTTCACCGCCTTCTGCACCCTGGAGAAACCTGTCAAGTGAGGACCTCCTGCTGGGCTGGTGGTGGGACGGGACCTCACCCTGCTGGTGCTGGTGGTGCTGGGGAGGTCCCAGTTCAGCCCAAACTGGTGGCAGTGGGACATGGGTGGGTGGTGGTGGTCATGGTCATGGTGGTGGTGGAGAGGTCCGAGTTCAACCCAAACTGGTGGCAGTGGGACCTGAGGGGTGGTGGGGGTGATGGTGGGGAGGTCCCACCTGAAGGTGGTGGTGATGGGGAGGTCCCACTTTAACCCAAACTGGTGGCAGTGGGACATGGGTGGTGGTGATGGTGGTGGTCATGGTCATGGTGGTGGTGGAGAGGTGTCAGTTCAACCCAAACTGGTGGCAGTGGGACATGGGGGTGGTGGTCATGGTCATGGCGGTGGTGGAGAGGTCCCAGTTCAACCCAAAGTGGTGGTGGTGGAACCTGGGGGGTGGTGAGGTCCCATCTCATGGTGGTGCTGATGAGGAGGTCCCACTTCAACCCAAAGGGGTGGTGGTGGAACCTGGGGGGTGGTGATGTCCCGTCTCATGGTGGTGCTGATGAGGAGGTCCCACTTTAACCCAAACTGGTGGTGGTGGAACCTGGCGCGCAGTGATGTCCCACCTCATGGTGGTGGTGATGAGGAGGTCCCACTTTAACCCAAACTGGTGGTAGTGGAACCTGGGGCGCGGTGATGTCCCATCTCATGGTGGTGATGGGGAGGTCCCATTTTAACCCAAACTGGTGGTGGTGGAACCTGGGGCGCGGTGGTGGCGTCCCGGCTCGCGCTGGTGGTGATGGGGAGGTCCCACTTTAACCCAAAGTGGTGGTAGTGGAACCTGGGGAGTGGTGAGGTCCCATCTCATGGTGGTGATGAGGAGGTCCCATTTTAACCCAAACTGGTGGTGGTGGAACCTGGGGCGCGGTGGTGGCGTCCTGGCTCGCGCTGGTGGTGACAGAGACCTCCCCGCTGGTGCCACCCCGCAGGTTCCAGGAGAAGGGGAACCTCGAGGTGCTGCTCTTCACCATCCAGAGCAAACTCCGGGCCACCAACCGCAAGCTCTACGTGCCCAGCGAGGGCAAGAGCATCTCCGACATCAACAAGGTGAGGACGTGGCGATGGAGTCCCACCACCCCGCTGGGGGTTGGGGAGCCCCATGACCAGCCCGTGTCCCCACCCACCAGGCCTGGACGTGCCTGGAGAAGGCGGAGCACGAGCGGGAGGTGGCCCTGAGGAACGAGCTGATCCGGCAGGAGAAGCTGGAGCTGCTGGCCCAGCGCTTCGACCACAAGGCCGTCATGAGGGAGACGTGGCTCAACGAGAACCAGCGCCTGGTCTCGCAGGTGGGGTGGCCTGGGAGGGGTCACGGGGGGACCTTCGGCTTGGGGTGGGACAATCCCTGGGTGGGGTGAGGGTGAGGAGAGCAGTGTTGGGTGGTGGGACCTCATTTAGGGTGGTGGGACCTCATTGGGGTCCTCCTTGAGGAGGGGAGGGGTGGTTGGACATCTTTGACCTCCTCCTTGAGCATGGAGAGGGGGTTGGACCTCATTAGTGTCCTCATTGACCACGGAGAGTGGTGGGGCCTCCTTGACCAGGCAAGGGGTGGTTGGACCTTCTCCTTGACCATGGAGAGCTGGTGGGACCTCCTTGACCTCCTCATTGACCATGGAGAGAGGGTTGGACCTCCTTGATTATGGTGGACTGGTGGGACCTCCTTGACCAGGCAGTGCGGGTTGGACCTCATTGGGCTCCTCATTGACCATGGAGGGCTGGTGGGACTTCCTCAGTCTCCTCATTGACCATGGAGGGCTGGTGGGACCTCCTTGACCTCCTCATTGACCATGGAGAGAGGGTTGGACCTCCTTGATTATGGTGGACTGGTGGGACCTCCTTGACCGTGGAGAGGGGGTTGGACCTCCTCGACCTCCTCATTGACCATGGAGGGCTGGTGGGACCTCATTGACCATAGACCGCTGGTGGAACCTGCTGACTGACTGTGGAGAGGGATTGGACCTCCTTGCTTATGGAGGGCTGGTGGGACCTCCTCAATCTCCCCATTGACCATGGAGGGCTGGTGGGACCTCCTCAATCTCCTCATTGACCATGGAGGGCTGGTGGGACCTCCTCAATCTCCTCATTGACCATGGAGGGCTGGTGGGACCTGATGGGGGACGGGGGGGCCTCCTTGACCTCCTCATTGACCATGGAGGGCTGGTGGGACCTCCTAACGCAATCTCCTCATTGACCGTGGAGGGCGGTGGACCTCCTTGCTTAATGGGGGCTGGTGGGACCTCCTCAATCTCCCCATTGACCATGGAGGGCTGGTGGGACCTCCTCAATCTCCTCATTGACCATGGAGGGCTGGTGGGACCTCCTTACCAGGAGGGGTCTCCCTCATTGACCATGGAGGGCTGGTGGGACCTCCCATTGACCATGGAGGGCTGGGACCCCCCACCCCACCAGGAGGGGGTGACTCTCACTCTTCCATCTCCTTCCCCTTCAGGACAACTTCGGCTACGACCTGCCGGCGGTGGAGGCGGCCATGAAGAAGCACGAGGCCATCGAGGCCGACATCTCCTCGTACCAGGAGCGCATCCAGGTGGTGGTGGAGCTGGCCCTGGAGATGGAGTCCGAGGGCTACTACGACACGCGGCGCATCGGCGCCCAGAAGGACAACATCCTGCGCCAGTGGGCGCTGCTGACCGAGCTGGTCCGCGCCCGCCGCGCCCGCCTCGAGCAGAACCTGGCCCTGCAGAAGATCTTCCAGGAGATGGTCTACATGATCGACTGGATGGAGGAGATGCAGGTGGACGTGGGGACCGCGCAGGAGATCGTGGGCGGCGCGGCGGAATTCCGGCGGCGCCGCCGACGGGTGACGCGGTTTGGGTCCTTCTCCAGGTTCTTCTGGTCTCCAAGGATTTGGGGAAGCATCTGCTGGAGGTTGAGGACCTCCTGCAGAAGCACGGGCTGCTGGAGGCCGACATCTCGGCGCAGACTGAGCGCGTCCAGGCCCTCAACGCCGCCGCGCTCAAGTTCTCGGAGCTGGAGGGTAACGGGGGCCACCAGGGTGGGCGACCAGGGGACAGGGAGGTGTTTGGCTTTGGGAAGGGTCTGATGGACCATGGGAGGTCAGCCAAGGTCTCGATGGACCATGGGAGGGTCAGCCAACGTCAGCCAAGGTCTCGATGGACCATGGGAGGGTCAGCCAAGGTCTTGATGGACCATGGAAGGTCAGCCAAGGTCTCGATGGACCACGGGAGGGTCAGCCAAGGTCTCAATGGACCATGGGAGGGTCAGCCATGGTTTTGATGGACCATGGGAGGGTCAGCCAACGTCTCGATGGACCATGGGAGGGTCAGCCAAGGTTGGCATGGAAGGTCAGCCAATTATGGACCATGGGAGGGTCAGCCATGGTCTTGATGGACCATGGAAGGTCAGCCAAGGTCTCGATGGACCATGGGAGGGTCAGCCATGGTTTTGATGGACCATGGGAGGGTCAGCCAACGTCTCGATGGACCATGGGAGGGTCAGCCAAGGTCTCGATGGACCATGGAAGGTCAGCCAAGGTCTCGATGGACCATGGGAGGGTCAGCCAAGGTCTTGATGGACCATGGAAGGTCAGCCAAGGTCTCGATGGACCATGGGAGGGTCAGCCAAAGTCTCGATGGACCATGGGAGGTCAGCCAAGGTCTCGATGGACCATGGGAGGGTCAGGCATGGTTTTGATGGACCATGGGAGGGTCAGGCAAGGTCTTGGTGGGCTATGGAAGGGTCAGCTGAGGTTTTGGTGGGCCATGGGAGGTTCAATCCATGATCTTGGTGGCCCATGGAAAGGTTGACCCACAGCTTTGGTTGATCGTGGAAGGGTCACCCCAAGGTCCTGGTGGGCCATGGAATGGTCAACCCAAGATCCTGGTGGGCCACCAGCAAGAGTCCCCACAGAACCCATGAGGTTGGAAAAACCCTCTGAGATCTTTGAGTCCAACCTAGGACCAGAGCCCAGAGTGCCACGTCCGGTCCTTCCTCGGACACCTCCATGGCCGGTGACCCTTGGCCAGCCCCTGCCACCATCTAAGCCCCTTCTCCTGGCCCAGGCTACCAACCCTGCGACCCCCAGATCATCTGCAACCGCGTCAACCACGTCCAGACGTGCCTGGAGGAGCTGGAGGAGCTGGCGGCCAAGAGGAGGAAGGAGCTGGAGGACTCCCGCCAGCTCTGGACCTTCTTCCAGGAGATGGAGGAGGCCGAGGCCTGGATCCGCGAGAAGGAGAAGATCCTGGCCGCCAAGAGCTGCGGCCGCGACCTCAGCAGCGTCCTGACCTTGACCAACAAGCACAAGACCATGCTGGGCGAGCTGGGCAACCGCCGGGCTCTGCTCCACCAGACCATGAAGAAAGGCGAGAAGATCCTGGCCAAGAAATCCTTCAGCTCCGTGGGCATCCAGGAGAAGATGCGAGAAGTCTGCTTGAGGTGGAAGAAGCTGGAGGAGATCACGGGGCTCCACCAGCAGCGCTTGGAGGACGCCTTGAACTTCTTCCAGTTCAGCGCCGAGACGGACGACCTGGTGGCCTGGCTGCAGGACATCTACCGCATCGTGTCCAGCGACGACTTCGGCCACGACGACTACTCCAGCCAGGCGCTGCTGCGCAAGCACCGCGCCGTGGTGGACGAGGTGGAGAAGCACCGCGCCGCCGTCCTGGCCCTGCGCAAGCAGCTGGCTCTGCTGGCCCCCGACCACCGGCAGGGCGTGGACATCCAGATCCGCGTGGTGGAGGTGGAGCAGCTCTACGGGGAGGTGGCTGAGGTGGCCGTGCTGAGGACGCAGTGGCTGCAGGACGCGCTGGCCGTCTACCGCATGTTCAGCGAGGTGCACGCCTGCGAGGTGTGGGTGGACGAGAAGGAGCAGTGGTTGGAGAAGATGGAGGTTCCTGAGGAGCTGGATGAGGTCGAGGTGGTGCAGCACAGGTGGGGTGGGCTCGGGTGGTTGAGGTTCTTCGTGAGGCTGGGTGGTTGAGGTTCTTCGTGCCCGTGGTGGACCTGCGCAGCGTGTCCTTCTGCTCAGGTTTGAGAGCCTGGACCAGGAGATGAACAGCGTCATGGGGCGCATCCTGGACGTCAACCAGGTGGTGCAGCAGCTGGTGGATGGTGGCCACCCCAGCTCCGACGAGGTCCGGTCCTGCCAGGACCATCTCAACAGCCGGTACGGGCGTGGTGGGGGGACCCGAGGTGCACCTTGACCTTCTTGGGGTTTCCGTGGTGGGGTTGGAGACTCTCAACCTGTGGTTCTGCGGTGGTGGGATGTCCCTGTGGGGTCCGGGTGTCCAGTGGAATGGTCCAAGCCCATCCTGGGGGTCCTGAACTGGGTCTCAACCTTCTTGAGGTCTCCTTGGTGGGGGCAACTTTGCGTGACCCCCAACCTGTGGTTCTCCAGTGGTGGGACATCCCCATGGGTTCCACCTCTCCAGGACAATGGTCCAAGCCCATCCTGGGGGTCCTGAAATGATCTCAACCTTCTTGAGGTCTCCTTTGTGGGGGGAGCTTTCTGTGGGGCTGTCTGGAGACCCCCAACTTGTGGTTCTCCAGTGGTGGGTCGTCCCCATGGGTTCCCTCTCCAACAATGTCCAAGCCCATCCTGGGGGTCCTGAAATGGTCTCAACCTTCTTGAGGTCTCCTTGGTGATGGAAGCTTTGTGTGGGGCTGTCTGGAGACCCCCAACCTGTGGTTCTCCAGTGGTGGGACGTCCCCATGGAGTCCAGGTCTCCAGGCCACCATTCCCAGCCCATCCCAAGGGTTGTTTCTGATCCTGGTGGGCCCCATCCCTGCTCGGGGAGGTTCTCACCCCGCTCCTGTCCCCATCCCCACCCAGCTGGAACCGGGTGGTGGAGCTGGTGGAGAACAAGAAGAGCCAGCTGAGCTCCGTGCTGAAGATCCAGAACTTCCTCCTGGAGTGCAGCGAGATGAAGGCGCAGGTGCGGGAGAAGAGGAAAGCCATCGAGGCCACCCAGTCCGGTGGCAGCGACCTGGGCGGGATCCTGGCCCTGCAGCGCCGCTTGTCCACCATGGAGGCCGCCCTGGTGGTCCTGGAGCCGCGGCTGGTGGAGCTCCAGCAGGAGGGCGAGGCCTTGGCCGCCGCCCACCCCGGCCGCGCCCTGGACATCCTGCTGCCCTTCGAGGAGATCAGCGAGGAGTGGGACAACCTCAAGAGGGCCCTCCAAGGCTGCGAGGACACCTTGACCATCGCCGGCCGTCTCCAGCAGTTCATCCAGGACCTGGACAACTTCTTGGGGTGGTTGGTGAAGACCCAAGCGGCCGTGGGCTCCGAGGAGGTCCCCGACAGCTTGGCCGAGGCCGAGAGGCTGCTGAACGTCCACGTGGCCCTCAAGGAGGAGATCAACGGCTACGAGGAGGACTACGCCAAGATCCAGGCGGCCAGTGAGCTGCTGGCGCTGGAGGAGATGGAGGTGCCCTCGCTGTCCCTCCAGCAGTGGCTGCAGAAGCTGGACGCGGGCTGGGGGAAGCTCCTGCAGAGCTGGGAGATGAGGAGGGAGCTCCTGGTGCAGTCCCACGTCTTCCACCTCTTCCTGAGGGACGTGCAGCAGTGCCAGAGCAGCCTCTACAACCAGGTCGGGGAGCAGGTGGTGGTGTGGTGGGGTGGGAGGAGGTCCTGGTGGTGGAGATCATGGATGGGCGATGGGGACGAGGGGTGGGAGAAGGTCTGGGGTGGTGGAGATCATGGATGGGCGATGGGGATGAGGGGTGGGAGAAGGTCTGGGGCGGTGGAGATCATGGATGGGGCGATGGGGACCATGGTGGAAGGTCCTGGTTGATGGGATGATGGATGGGTGATGGGGATGAGGGGTGGGAGAAGGTCTGGGGTGGTGGAGATGATGGATGGGCGATGGGGACCATGGTGGGAAGGTCCTGGTTGATGGAGATGATGGATGGGTGATGGGGACCATGGTGGGAAGGTCCTGGTTGATGGAGATCATGGATGGGTGATGGGGACCATGGTTGGGAGGTCCTGGTTGGTGGAGATCATGGATGGGCGATGGGGGGGAGTGGGAGAAGGTCTGGGGTGGTGGAGATCATGGATGGGCGATGGGGATGAGGGGTGGGAGAAGGTCTGGGGCGGTGGAGATCATGGATGGGCGATGGGGACCGTGGTGGGAAGGTCCTGGTTGATGGAGATCATGGATGTGTGATGGGGACCATGGTTGGGAAGGTCTGGGGTGGTGGAGATCATGGATGGGTGATGGGGACCATGGTGGGAAGGTCCTGGTTGATGGAGATCATGGATGTGTGATGGGGACCATGGTTAGGAGAAGGTCTGGGGTGGTGGAGATCATGGATGGGTGATGGGGACCATGGTGGGAAGGTCCTGGTTGATGGAGATGATGGATGGGTGATGGGGACCATGGTTAGGAGAAGGTCCTGGTTGATGGAGATGATGGATGGGTGATGGGGACCATGGTGGGAAGGTCCTGGTTGATGGAGATGATGGATGGGTGATGGGGACCATGGTGGGAGGGTCCTGGTTGATGGAGATCATGGATGGGTGATGGGGACCATGGTGGGAAGGTCCTGGTTGATGGAGATGATGGATGGGTGATGGGGACGATGGGTGGGAGAAGGTCTGGGGGGTGGAGATGGATGGATGGATGGATGGATGATGGATGGATGGATGGATGGATGGATGGATGGATGGATGGATGGATGGATGGATGGATGATGGATGGATGGATGGGGATGATGGTTGGAAGGTCCTGGTTGATGGAGATCGTGGATGGGTGATGGGGACCATGGTTGGAAGTCTGGTTGATGGGATGATGGATGGGTGATGGGGATGGTTGGAAGCTGTTGATGGAGATGATGGATGGGTGATGGGGACCATGGTTGGAAGGTCCTGGTTGATGGAGATGATGGATGGGTGATGGGGATGAGGGGTGGGAGAAGGTCTGGGGTGGTGGAGATCATGGATGGTGGATGGATGGATGGATGGATGATGGATGGATGGATGGGGGTGATGGTTAGAAGGTCCTGGTTGGTGGAGATCATGGATGGGTGATGGGGATGAGGGGTGGGAGAAGGTCTGGGGCGGTGGAGATCGTGGATGGGTGATGGGGACCATGGTAGGGAGAAGGTTCTGGTTGATGGAGATGCGTGGAAGAAGATTTTGGATGGTGGGAATGGTTTTAGAAGGTCTTGAGTGAAGGATTTTGGGTGGGTGGATTTGGGTGGTGGAAGGTCCTGGTTGGTGGATTTGGGTGGTGGAAGGTCCTGGTGGGTGGATTTGGGTGGTGGAAGGTCCTGGTGGGTGGATTTGGGTGGTGGAAGGTCCTGGTGGGTGGATTTGGGTGGCACAAGGTCCTGGTGGTGCTCCTGTGGCATTGAGGTGACCACCCCAAGGCCAGGGCAGAGCTCACCAGCCCCACCAAACCCTCCCAGGAGACCACGCTGGCCCACGCCGAGCTGCCGGACACGGTGGAAGGGGTGACCAAGGCGCTGAAGAAGCACAAGGACTTCACCACCACGCTGGAGCTGAACCTGCAGAAGGTCCAGCTGGTCCTGCAGGCCGGCGAGAGCCTCCGGCGCCAGCGCAACCTCCACAGCGACCGCGTGGCCGAGGCCATGGAGGGGCTTCGGGCCAAGTAGGTGCCGCCGTGGAGACCCCCGAGCCACCAGGAGCACCCCGGAGCCACCAGCAGCTCCCAGGAACCCAAAACTCCACCCAGAACCTCAAAACTTCACCCAGAACCCCAAAACACCACCCAGGAACCCAAAACTCCATCCAGGATCCCAAAACTCCGCCTAGCACCTCAGAATTCCATCCAGGAACCCACAACTCCACCCAGAACCCCCAAAATACCTCCCAGGAACCCAAAACTCCAACCAGCACCTCAGAATTCCACCCAGGAACCCAAAACTCCTTCCAGGATCCCCAAAACTCCTCCCAGAACCTCAAAACTCCACCCAGGAACCCAAAACTTCACCCAGAACCCCCAAAACTCCACCCAGGAACCCAAAACTCCTCCCAGAACCCCCAAAACTCCTCCCAGAACCTCAAAACTTCACCCAGGAACCCAAAACTCCTCCCAGGAACCCAAATTCCACCCAGAACCCCAAAACTTCACCCACAACCCCCAAAACACCTCCCAGAACTTCAAAACTTCACCCAGAACCCCAAAACTCCTCCCAGGAACCCAAAACTCCACCCAGGAACCCAAAACTCCTGCCAGGAACCCAAAATTCCACCCAGGACCCCCAAAACTCCTCCCAGGAACCCAAAACTCCTCCCAGGAACCCAAAACTCCACCCAGAACCTCAAAACTCCACCCAGAACCCCAAAACTTCACCCAGGACCCCCAAAACTCCACCCAGGAACCCAAAACTTCACCCAGAACCCCAAAACTTCACCCAGGACCCCCAAAACTCCTCCCAGGAACCCAAAACTTCACCCAGAACCCCAAAACTTCACCCAGGAACCTGAAACTCGTCCCAGGAACCCAAAACTCCTCCCAGGAACCCAAAACTTCACCCAGAACCTCAAAACTCCTCCCAGGAACCCAAAACTCCTCCCAGAACCCCAAAACTCCTCCCAGGAACCCAAAACTCCTCCCAGAACCCCAAAACTCCACCCAGGAACCCAAAACTCCTCCCAGGAACCTCAAAACTCCTCCCAGGAACCCAAAACTTCACCCAGAACCCCCAAAACTCCACCCAGGAACCCAAAACTCCTCCCAGAACCCCCAAAACTCCTCCCAGAACCTCAAAACTTCACCCAGGAACCCAAAACTCCTCCCAGGAACCCAAAATTCCACCCAGAACCCCAAAACTTCACCCAGACCCCCAAAACACCTCCCAGAACCCCAAAACTCCACCCAGAACCCCAAAACTCCTCCCAGGAACCCAAGACTCCACCCAGGAACCCAAAACTCCTGCCAGGAACCCAAAATTCCACCCAGGACCCCCAAAACTCCACCCAGGAACCCAAAACTCCTCCCAGGAACCCAAAACTCCACCCAGAACCTCAAAACTCCACCCAGAACCCCAAAACTTCACCCAGGACCCCCAAAACTCCTCCCAGGAACCCAAAACTTCACCCAGGAACCCAAAACTCCACCCAGGACCCCCAAAACTCCTCCCAGGAACCCCAAAACTCACCCAGAACCCCAAAACTTCACCCAGGAACCTGAAACTCCTCCCAGGAACCCAAAACTCCTCCCAGGAACCCAAAACTTCACCCAGAACCTCAAAACTCCTCCCAGGAACCCAAAACTCCTCCCAGAACCCCAAAACTCCTCCCAGGAACCTCAAAACTCCTCCCAGAACCTCAAAACTCCACCCAGGAACCCAAAACTCCTCCCAGAACCCCAAAACTCCTCCCAGGAACCTCAAAACTCGTCCCAGAACCCCAAAACTCCTGCCAGGAACCCAAAACTCCTGCCAGGAACCCAAAACTTCACCCAGGACCCCAAAACTCCACCCAGGAACCCAAAACTCCTCCCAGAACCCCAAAACTCCACCCAGGAACCCCAAAACTCCACCCAGGAACCCAAAACTCCTCCCAGGAACCTCAAAACTCCTCCCAGAACCCCAAAACTCCTGCCAGGAACCCAAAACTCCTCCCAGAACCCCAAAACTCCACCCAGGAACCCAAAACTCCTCCCAGAACCCCAAAACTCCACCCAGGAACCCCAAAACTCCACCCAGGAACCCAAAACTCCTCCCAGGAACCCCAAAACTCCTCCCAGAACCCCAAAACTCCTCCCAGGAACCCAAAACTCCACCCAGGAACCCAAAACTCCTCCCAGGAACCCCAAAACTCCTCCCAGAACCTCCAAAACTCCACCCAGGAACCCAAAACTCCAAACCCCTCCCAGAACCCCAAAACTCCTGCCAAACCCAAAAGAACCCCAAAACTCCACCCAAAACGGAACCCAGGAACCAAAACTCCTGCCAGGAACCCAAAACTCCTCCCAGAACCTCAAAACTCCACCCAGGAACCCAAAACTCCTCCCAGAACCCCAAAACTCCTCCCAGGAACCCAAAACTTCACCCAGAACCCCAAAACTTCACCCAGGAACCCAAAACTCCTCCCAGGAACCCAAAACTTCACCCAGAACCTCAAAACTCCACCCAGGAACCCAAAACTCCTCCCAGGAACCCAAAACTCCTCCCAGAACCTCAAAACTCCACCCAGGAACCCAAAACTCCTCCCAGAACCCCAAAACTCCTCCCAGAACCCCAAAACTCCTGCCAGGAACCCAAAACTCCTGCCAGGAACCCAAAACTCCTCCCAGAACCTCAAAACTCCACCCAGGAACCCAAAACTCCTCCCAGAACCCCAAAACTCCTCCCAGGAACCTCAAAACTCCTCCCAGAACCTCAAAACTCCACCCAGGAACCCAAAACTCCTCCCAGAACCCCAAAACTCCTCCCAGGAACCTCAAAACTCCTCCCAGAACCCCAAAACTCCACCCAGGAACCCAAAACTTCACCCACAACCCCAAAACTCCCCCAGGACCCCAAAACTCCCCCCAGGACCCCAAAACTCCTCCCAGGAACCCAAAACTCCTGCCAGGAACCCAAAACTCCTCCCAGAACCCCAAAACTCCTCCCAGGAACCCAAAACTCCTGCCAGGAACCCAAAACTCCTCCCAGAACCTCAAAACTCCACCCAGGAACCCAAAACTTCACCCACAACCCCCAAAACACCTCCCAGAACTTCAAAACTTCACCCAGAACCCCAAAACTCCTCCCAGGAACCCAAAACTCCTGCCAGGAACCCAAAACTCCTTCCAGGACCCCCAAAACTCCTTCCAGGAACCCAAAACTCCACCCAGAACCTCAAAACTCCACCCAGGAACCCAAAACTTCACCCACAACCCCCCAAACTCCACGCAGGAACCCAAAACTCCTGCCAGGAACCCAAAACTCCTCCCAGAACCTCAAAACTCCACCCAGAACCTCAAAACTCCACCCAGAACCCCAAAACTTCACCCAGGACCCCAAAACTCCTCCCAGGAACCCAAATTCCAACCCAAAACTCCACCCAGGACCCCCCAGGAGCGGGGACAGGGCTGGATTTGCTGGTGGATCCCAGATGGAACCTCGTGCCTCAGTTTCCCCTCTGAGGGGAGGTTCAGGGGCTAATCAGGGGTTAATTAAGAGTTAATTAGGGGGTAATTAAGAGTTAATTAGGGGGTCCCCCCCCTGCAGGAGCCAACGCAACCACCAGCTGGCCCAGGAGTGGACGCGGCGGCTCCAGGACCACCTCGAGCTCCAGAGGTTCCTCCAGGACTGCCGCGAGGTCAGGCCCGGCCTCCTGAGACCTCCCCTAAAATCTGAGACCCCCCCCCAAAATCTGAGACCTCCCCCAAAATCTGAGACCCTCCCCCAAAGTCCTCCATGGTGGGGGTGGGTTCTCCTCCAGGTTCTCCTGCAGGTGCCGGGGGTGGTGTCACCTCTGGTGTCACCTCCTGGTCCATGGTGGGCTCCATGTCAGGTCACTGGTGGGGTTTGGGGTGGGGAGACCCCAAAAATCTCCCCCAGAGTTGGGGCAGGGGGTCCCCAAGAGCCCACGGAGGCTCCTCGGCATCTCAGGAGGCTTCGCCGGTGGTCGGGGTGGGACCTGCCTGGTCCATCCCAGGAGATTACTCAGACCAAAGATGTCCTTCCATGGAATTTGGGGTCGGATTTGGGGGTCCCCAGGACTCTTGGGGTTCCTCAAGATGTTCCTCAGCATCTCAGGAGGCTTCGCTGGTGGTGGGGTGGGACCTTCTGTGGTTCATTCCAGGAGATGGCTCAGCCCCAGAGATGTCACCTTATGGAGCTGGGGTTGGATTTGGGGGTCCCCAGGACTCTTGGGGTTCCTCAAGATGTTCCTCAGCATCTCAGGAGGCTTCACTGGTGGTGGGGTGGGACCTTCTGTGGTTCATCCCAGGAGATCTCTCACCCCAGAGATGTCCCCCATGGATTTGGGGTTGAATTTGGGGGTCTCAAGACCCTCGGGGTTCCTCAAGATGTTCCTCAGCATCTCAGGAGGCTTCGCTGGTGGTGGGGTGGGACCTTCTGTGGTTCATCCCAGAGATGTCCCCCATGGATTTGGGGTTGGATTTGGGGGTCTCAAGACCCTCGGGGTTCCTCAAGATGTTCCTCAGCATCTCAGGAGGCTTCGCTGGTGGTGGGGTGGGACCTTCTGTGGTTCATCCCAGGAGATGGTTCACCCCAAAGATGTCCCACCATGGATTTGGGGTTGGGTTTGGGGTGAATTTGGGGGATTTCGGGGGGATTTTTGAGGTGACTTTTGGGGTGGATTTTGGGGTGGTTTTGGGCGATTTGGGGTGAATTTGGGGGGATTTTGGGAGTGGATTTAGGATGGATTTTTTTGGGGGATTTCACGGTGATTTTGGGACGGAATTTAGGGGGATTTTGGGGATGGATTAGAGGTGGATTTTTGGGGTGGTTTTGGGGGATTTTGGGGGGATTTTGGGATGGATTTAGGGTGGATTTTGGGGGTAATTTAGGGTGGAATTTAGGGGGGTTTCTGAGGTGAATTTTGGGGTAATTTGGGGTGGATTTCGGGGCAAATTTAGGATGGATTTGTGAGGGATTTTGGAGGGATTTTGGGGATGGATTTTGCGTGGATTTGAGGTGGATTTTTGGGGTGGTTTTGGGGATTTTGGGTGGAATTTAGGGGGGTTTTGGGAGTGGATTTTGGGGTAATTTGGGGTGGGTTTTGGGGGATTTGGGGTGAATTTAGGGGGATTTCGGGGCTGATTTAGGATGGATTTGTTGGGGGATTTCACGGTGATTTTGGGATGGAATTTAGGGGGATTTTGGGGATGGATTTTGCGTGGATTTGAGGTGGATTTTTGGGGTGGTTTGGGGGGATTTTGGGATGGATTTGGGGTGGGGTTTGTGGGGATTTTTTGTGGATTATGGGGTGGACTTTGGGTGAATTTGGGGTGGTTTTGGGGTGGATTCGGGGTGAATTTTGGGGTGGTTTTGGGATGGATTTGGGGTGGATTTGGAATGGATTTGGGGTGAATTTTGAGGTCAGTTTGGAGTGGACTTCGAGTGGATTTTGGGGTGATTTTGGCATGGATTAGGGGTGATTTTTTGGGTGGTTTGGGGTGGATTCGGGGTGAATTTTGGGGTGATTTTGGGATGGATTCGGGGTGAATTTTGGGGTGGTTTTGGGATGGATTTGGGGGTGGATTCGGGGTGAATTTTGGGGTATTTTGGGATGGATTTTGAGGTGGATTTGGGGTGAATTTTGGGTAATTTTTGGGTGGATATTGTGGGGATTTTGGATGTGATCTTGGGTGGATTTTTGTTTTGGTGGGGATTTTGGGGGGGGATTGTGGTTGAATTTGGGGTTATTTTGCGTGATTTTGGAGTGGATTCGGGGTGAGTTTTGAGGTGGATTTGGGGTGGATTTTTGCTGTATTTTGGGGTGGATATGGGGGGATTTGGGTTGAATTTTGGGATGTGTTTGGGGTCAATATTGTAGGGTGAGTTTGGGGTGGATTTCAGGGTAATTTTGGGGTGGGATTTGGGGGCGGATTTGGGGGGATTTGGGGTGAATTTTGGGATGTATTTGGGGTCAATATTGTAGGGTGAGTTTGGGGTGGATTTCAGGGTAATTTTGGGGTGGATTTGGGGCGGATTTGGGGGGATTTGGGGTGAATTTTGGGATGTATTTGGGGTCAGTATTGTAGGGTGAGTTTGGGGTGGATTTTGGGGTGGGTTTGGGATGGATTCGGGGTGGATTTTTCCTGTATTTTGGGGTGGATATGGGGGGATTTGGGTTGAATTTTGGGATGTATTTGGGGTCAGTATTGTGGGGTGAGTTTGGGGTGGATTTCAGGGTAATTTTGGGGTGGATTTGCGGTGGATTTGGGGGGATTTAGGTTGAATTTTGGGATGTATTTGGGGTCAGTATTGTAGGGTGAATTTGGGGTGGTTTTGGGATGGATTTGGGGTGGATTTTTCCTGTATTTTGGGGTGGATATGGGGGGATTTGGGTTGAATTTTGGGATGTATTTGGGGTCAGTATTGTAGGGTGAATTTGGGGTGGTTTTGGGATGGATTCGGGGTGGATTTTTCCTGTATTTTGGGGTGGTTATGGGGGGATTTGGGTTGAATTTTGGGATGTATTTGGGGTCAATATTGTGGGATGGATTTGGGGTGGATTTCAGGGTAATTTTTGGGTGGATTTGGGGAGGATTTTCGGTGTATTTTGAGGTGGATATGGGGGGATTTGGGTTGAATTTTGGGATGTATTTGGGGTCAGTATTGTAGGGTGAATTTGGGGTGGATTTTGGGGTGGTTTTGGGATGGATTCGGGGTGGATTTTCGGTGTATTTTGGGGTGGATATAGGGGGATTTGGGTTGAATTTTGGGATGTGTTTGGGGTCAGTATTGTGGGGTGAGTTTGGGGTGGATTTCAGGGTAATTTTGGGGTGGATTTGGGGCGGATTCGGGGCACTCCGGGGCTCGGCTCGGCTTCCCCCGCCGCTCCGGGGATTTTTTGGCCGGATCTCCTCGGGCTCATCCGGCGCTCGCGCTCCGCCCGGGATCTGCTGCATCACGGCCGGGAGCCCGCGCCGGCCTCTTCATCCTCCTCCTCACCCTCCTCATCCTCCTCACCCTCCTCTGCCTCCTCCCGCAGCCTCCGGAGCCTTCCTCCTTCTCCTTCATCCTCATCCTCCTTGCTCCTTCATCCTCCTCCTCCATCATCCCCCTCCTCCTTCCTCCCTCCCCCCCTCCATCTTCATCCCCCTCCCCCATCTTCATCCCCCTCCTCCTCCTCCATCCCCCTCCTCCATCCTCATCCTCACCCCCCTCCCCCGACCCTCCCGACCCCAAATCCGCCGCTTTTTTGGGGAAAAAAAGGGGGGAGGGGGAAGGGGCTCCTCGCGCCCTTTCCGCTTCTTTTTTTTTTTTTTTGGG
Source organism: Camarhynchus parvulus (assembly GCF_901933205.1). NCBI lineage: Eukaryota > Metazoa > Chordata > Aves > Passeriformes > Thraupidae > Camarhynchus > Camarhynchus parvulus. Next base: position 47,379 of record NW_022148644.1, on the reverse strand, counting down.
GAGGGGGGGTGGGGCTCGGCTATTTTTGGGATTTTTTTAGGGGGGATTATTTCGGGGGTCCCCTCCGCTATTTTTGGGATTATTTCGGGGGTCTTCTCGCCTATTTCTGGAATTTTTTTTTAGATTTTTTTTGAGGGTCCCCTGCGCTATTTTTGGGATTTTTTTGGGGACGCTCCTTTCCCCTTTTTTTTGGTTTTTTTGAGGGGAGATCTGGGGGGTTCCTCTCCCCCTTTCCCCTCTGCTCTTTTTGGGGCTAAAAGGAGGAAAAAGGGGAGGGGGGGGCTCCTCCTGCTTTTTTGGTGCGGGGGGTGAAATTTTTTTTTTCCTCAAAAAAAGAAGAGGGGACCCTTGATATTTTTTATTTTTATTTTTTAGGAAAAAAAGTGGGGGGGGTCCTCCTGATTTTTTTTTTGTTGGGGGGGGCAAAGAGGGGAAGCAACTCCCGATTTTTTTTGGGGGGGGGGAGGATTTTTAAAATTTTTTTTTATCAAAAAAAAGAGGACACCCCTGATTTTTTATTTGGATGGTGGAGGGGGGGAAGGAATTTATTTAGATTTTTTTTTTTAAAAAAAAAAGAGGAGACCCCTGATTTTTTTTTTTAGGCAGAGGAATTTTTAGGTTTTTTTTTTTTTAGAAAAAGAGAGGAGACCCCTGATTTTTTTTTTTTGGAAAGAGGGGAATTTATTTAGATTTTTTTTTTAAGAAAAAAAGAGGAGACCCCTGATTTTTTTTTGGAAAGAGGGGAATTTTTAGTTTTTTTTTAAAAAAAAAGAGGAGACCCCTGATTTATTTTTTTTCTTTAGGCGGAGGAATTTTTAGGGGATATTTTTTAAGAAAAAAGAGGACGCCCCTGAAAATTTTTTTTTTTGGGGGAATATTTAGAATTTTTTTTAAAGAAAAAAACCAAGAAGCACCTCCCGATTTTTTTTTTTTGGGGGGGAGGGTATTTTATTTTTTTAAATTTTTTTTTTTTGGGGGGGGTGTACAAAGGGGGGGTTCACCCCCCCCCCCCCCAGTCAGCGCAGCCCTGGCCGTGCCCCCGCAGCTGGATGCGTGGATCCGCGAGAAGGCGCTGATGGCGGGGGACCCCTCGCGGGACCCCCCCCCGCGGGACCCCCCCAAGCCGTGGCTGCAGCACCCCGCGTTCCTGGCCGAGCTGGCGCAGAACCGCGAGTGGCTCGAGAGGATCGAGAAGGTTCCATTGGGCGCGGGGGGGGGGGGGGGGTGGGGGGTGATGCTGGCGCGCTGCCCCTCCCCCCGCCCCCCCCACGCACGCGCGCGCGTTGCTGCAGCCCCCGCCCCCTCCTCCCCCATCCCCCTCCCCCCATCCCCAAATTTTGGTTGCGTCGTTCGGCGCTGCGGCTACTCCCCCCCCACCCCATCCCCCACACGTGGTGTCACCTCCCCTCTTGTGTCACCCCCCGTTCGTGTCACCTCCCCCTTGTGTCCCCCCCGTTCGTGTCACCCTCCCCCCGTGTGTCCCCTATGTGTCACACCCCGTGTCACCTCCCCCTTGTGTCCCCCCCGTTCGTGTCACCCCCCCCCCATGTGTCCCCACCCCGTGTCCCCACCCCATGTCCCCACCCCGTGTCACCTCCCCCGTGTCACCCCCTGTGCGTCCCCCCCCGCCGCGTGTGTCACCCCCAACCCCGTGGTGTCCCCTCTGTGTCACCTCCCCGTGTCACACCCCCCGTGTGTCCCCACCCCGTGTCACCCCCCTGTCACCCCCCTTGTGTCACCCCCCCCCCCATGTGTCCCCCACCCCGTGTCCCCACCCCGTGTCCCCCCCCCCGTGTCACCTCCCCCGTGTCACCCCTGTGCGTCCCCCGCCGCGTGTGTCACCCCCCCGTGGTGTCCCCTCTGTGTCACCTCCTCCATGTCCCGGCCCACCGTGTGTCCCCCCACCCCATGTCCCCCCATTCGTGTCCCCCCCGTGGTGTCACCCCTGCTGTGTCCCCCCAACCCTGTGTCACCCCCGTGGTGTCCCTCGTGTGTCACCCCCCATGTCACCCCCGTGTCACCTCCCCCTTGGTGTCACCCCCGTGTGTCCCCCTGTGGTGTCCCCCTCCCATCCCCCGTGGTGGCTCCCCCCAAAACTTCCCCATTGTCCCCCCCGTGTCCCCCCCAAACCCCTCATGGTGAATTTTGGGGTCCCACCTTGATCCAAACCCCACCCCAGAACGTGAGGAGCAGCCCCAACATCTCCCCAACCCCTCGAGATCAATTTTGGGGTCTCACCTTGCTCCCCACCACCCCAACCCCTCATGGTGACTTTTGAGGTCCCACCTCACCCCAAACCCCACCCCAGGAAGCTGAGGAGCTCCCCCAACCTCTCCTCAACCATTTGTGATGAATTTTGAGGTCCCACCTCAGCCCCAACCCTGTCCCCAGGAAGGAGAGAAGCTGCCCCAACATCTCCCACCACCCCAACCCCTTGTGGTGAATTTCGGGGTCCCACCTTGATCCCAAACCCCTCCCTAGAGGATGAAGAGCTGCCCAAACATCTCCCCAACCCCTCGAGATCAATTTTGGGGTCCCACCTCACCCCAAACCCCATCCCAGAAGGTGAGGAGCTCCCCCAACATCTCCCCAACCCCTCGTGATGAATTTTGAGGTCCCACCTCACCCCAAGCCCCCATCCCAGGAAGGCGAGGAGCTCCCCCAACCTCTCCCCAACCCCTCACGATGAATTTTGAGGTCCCACCTCACCCCAAACCCCTCCCAGGAAGGCGAGGAGCTGGTGCAGGCCAAGCCGGAGCTGAGCGGGGCGGTGCGGCGGCAGCTGGAGGAGCTCAGGAGATGCTGGCAGGAGCTGGAGAGCACCAGCCAGGCGCGGAGCCGGGCGCGGCGCGGGGCGGCGGGCGCCCTGGCCCGAGCCGCCCGGCGTGGGGGCGCGGCTGGGCCGGCTCGAGGAGCAGCTGGAGAGCGTCGGCGGCACCGGCGCCGCCGACCTGCGCAGCGTCAGCCGGCAGCTCAACCGGCTGCAGGTGGGGTGGGGACATCGCGTGTTGGGGGACAATGGGTGGTTGAGGGACACCGGGTGTTGGATGGTCTCCAGATGTTGGGGGACGCCAGATGTTGGGAGGACATCGCGTGCTGGGGGGACAATGGGTGGTTGAGGGACACTGGGTGTTGAGGGACACCGGGTGTTGGATGGTCTCCAGATGTTGGGAGGACATTGGATGTTGGGAGGACATTGGGTGTTGGGGGGACATTGGGTGTTGAGGTGACACCGGGTGTTGGAAGGTCTCCAGATGTTGGGAGACATTGGATGTTCAGAGGACCCTGGGTGTTGGGGGGAGGTTGGGTGGTTGAGGGACACCGGGTGTTGAGGGGACACCAGGTGTTGGATGGTCTCCAGATGTTGGGAGATATTGGATGTTGGGAGGACATTGGGTGGTTGAGGGACACCGGGTGTTGAGGGGACACCAGGTGTTGGATGGTCTCCAGATGTTGGGGGACGCCAGATGTTGGGAGGACATCGGGTGTTGGGGGGAGGTTGGGTGGTTGAGGGACACCGGGTGTTGAGGGGACACCAGGTGTTGGATGGTCTCCAGATGTTGGGAGGACATTGGGTGTTGGGGGGACATTGGGTGTTGAGGGGACACCGGGTGTTGGAAGGTCTCCAGATGTTGGGAGACACTGGATGTTCAGAGGACATTGGGTGGTTGAGGGACACCAGGTGTTGGATGGTCTCCAGATGTTGGGGGACATTGGATGTTCAGAGGACATTGGGTGGTTGAGGGACACCGGGTGTTGAGGGGACACCGGGTGTTGGATGGTCTCCAGATGTTGGGAGGACATTGGGTGGTTGAGGGACACCAGGTGTTGAGGGGACATCAGGGGATGGGGAGACAGCAGGACATGGGGACAGCAGAGATGGGGACAGCATGGATGGGGACACCAGGGGTTGGGGGACACCAGGGGCTGGCGGGAGTTTGGGTATGGGAGGACACCAGGTGTTGGGGGACACCAGGCCTTGGGAGGGCACCACATCATGGTGGGATCGCGTTATGGAGGGACACCAGGTTATGGTGGACACCAGGTTGTGGTGGACACCAAATTATGGGGGTGACACCAGGTTATGGTGGACACCAAGTTATGAGTGGGTGACACCAGCTTATGGTGGACACCAAATGACGGGGTCACCACCAGTTTATGGTGGACACCAAATTACGGGGCCACCACATAATGGAGCCACGACGTTTTTTTGGGGGGAAACGCTCCACACTGAGTGCTGTAGGTCCCATCACAGCCACCTGGTCACCCCCGTGTCCCCTGGTGTCCCGCAGACGATGGAGTCGCAGGTGGAGGAGTGGTACAAGGAGGTGGGCGAGCTGCAGGCGCAGGCGGCGGCGCTGCCGGCGCAGGCGGCCGGGCGCGACGCGGTGGGAGAGCGGCAGAGCGCGGTGGGGACGCGCATCGTGCGCCTCATCGAGCCCCTCAAGGAGCGCCGCAGGATCCTGCTGGCCTCCAAGGAGGTCCATCAGGTCAGCCATGAGCTGGAGGACGAGGTGGTGAGTATCGGGGTGGAGGTGGAGATCGGGGTGAAGATGGAGATGGGATGGGATGGAGTTTTTGGTGAAGGGGGTGGAGATGGAGATGGAAATGGAGATGGGGTAGAGATGGAGATGGATGGGGTGGAGATGGACATGGAGATGGGATGAAGGTGGATGGGGATGGAGATGGGTGGAGATGGATGGAGATGGATGAGGATGGAGATGGAGATGGGATGGAGATGGAGATGGAGAAGGGTGGAGATGGATGGGGATGGAGATGGACATGGAGATGGAGATGGAGATGGGATGGAGATGGATGGGGATAAAGATGGATGGGGATGGAGATGGATGGAGATGGAGATGGGTGGAGATGGAGATGGGTGGAGATGGATGGGGATGGAGATGTATGGGGATGGACATGGACATGGAGATGGGATGAAGATGGATGGGGATGGAGATGGATATGACGGAGATGGATGGAGATGGAGATGGATGATGGAGATGGATGGAGATGGAGATGGGTGGAGATGGATGGAGATGGAGATGACGGAGATGGAATGGAGATGAGATGGGGGTGGGGGTGAAGATGGAGAAGAAGATGGGATGGAGTTTGAGATGAATGGGGTGGAGACAGAGATGGGACGTAGATGAAGAAGGAGATGGGATGGAGATGGGATGGAGCTTTAGGTGAATGGGGTGGAGATGGAGATGGGACAGAGATGGGGATGGGATGGAGATGGATGGGGATGGAGATGGGATGGAGATGGAGATGATGGAGATGGGATTGAAGATGGAGAAGAAGATTGGATGGAGATGGGATGGAGATGGAGATGATGGAGATGATGGAGATGGAGACAGGTTGGAGATGAGATGAATGTGGGGATGAGACGGAGGTGAACACAGAAATGGGGATGGGGTGGGATGGGGGACAGTGGTGACAGCGAGCTCCACCCCTGTCCCAGATGTGGGTCCAGGACCGCCTGCCCTTGGCCATGCTGAAGGACCAAGGCACCAACCTCCAGACCGTCCAGCAGTTCATCAAGAAGAACCAGGTCAGCACCCGCGCCGTGTTTGGGGGCAAGGTGGGACCCCAAAATTCACCACGAGGGGTTTGAGTGGTGGGGAGATGTTTGTGCAGCTCCTCACCTTCTGGAGAGGGGTTTGGGGGCAAGGTGGGACCCCAAAATTCACCATGAGGGTTTGGGGAGATGTTTGTGCAGCTCCTCACCTTCTGGAGAGGGGTTTGGGGGCAAGGTGGGACCCCAAAATTCACCGTGAGAGGTTGGGGAGATGTTGGGGCAGCTCCTCACCTTCTGGGGAGGGGTTTGGGGGCAAGGTGGGACCCCAAAATTCACCGTGAGGGGTTGGGGAGATGTTGGGGCAGCTCCTCCCCATCTCAAGGGGCTTATGGGGTCAAGGTGGGGTTTGGGGCAAGGTGGGACCCCAAAATTCACCATGGGGAGATGCTGGGGCAGCTCCTCACCTTCTTGGGTGGGTTCTGGGGCAAGGTGGGACCCCAAAATTCACCATGGGGAGATGCTGGGGCAGCTCCTCACCTTTTCGAGTGGAGTTTGGGGGCAAGGTGGGACCTTCCACCATCCTGGTGGTCCTGGGGCTGGGGGGGTCACCCCACCCTGAGCCCCCCCATCCCACCCCACCCCACCCCACCTTTAGAACCTGCGCCGGGAGATCCAGGTGCACCGGCCCCGCGTGGACGAGGTGTTGGAGCGCGCGGCCGCCGTGGCGTCCATCAAGAGCCCCGAGGCCGAGGGCGTGAGGGGCCTCCTGGAGCGGCTGGGGACGCTCTGGGCCGAGCTGCAGGAGCAGACGGAGCGCCGGCAGCAGGCCCTGGACGCCACCTACCAGCTGGAGCAGTACTACTTCGACGTGGCCGAGGTGGAGTCGTGGCTGGGCGAGCAGGAGCTGCTCCTGATGAACGAGGAGAAGGGAAAGGTGGGGCTTGGGGTGGGGCGTTGGTGGCTGGGTCAGCTTGGTTGGTGGGGTTGGGTGAATTGGATGGGGTTGGGTGAACTGGATGGGTTGGGGTGGTTGGGTTGAGTTGGTTCGGTTGGGTGAATTTGATGGGTTGGGTTGGGTTGGGTTGGGTTGGGTTGGTTTAATTGGGTGAATTGGGTGGTTGGGTTGGGTTGGTTGTGTTGGATTGGGTTGTTGGGTTGGGTTGTGTTTGGTCATTGGGTTGGTTTAATGGGGTGGTTGGGTTGGTTGGGTTGGGTGAGGTTGGGTTGGGTGAGGTTGGGTTGGGTTGTGTTTGGTCATTGGGTTGGTTTGATTGGGTGGTTGGGTTGGTTGGGTTGGGTGAGGTTGGTTGGGTTGTGTTTAGTCATTGGGTTGGTTTGATTGGGTGGTTGGGTTGGTTGGGTTGGGTGAGGTTGGTTGGGTTGGTTGTATTGGGTTGGGTGGTTGGGTTGGTTTAATTGGGTGAATTGGGTTGGTTTGATTGGGTGGTTGTGTTGGATTGGGTTGTTGGGTTGGGTTGGTTGTATTGGGTTGTGTTTAGTCATTGGGTTGGTTTAATTGGGTGAATTGGGTGGTTGGGTTGGGTGAGATTGGGTTGGGTTGGTTGTGTTGGGTGAGGTTGGGTTGGGTTGTGTTTAGTCATTGGGTTGGTTTAATTGGGTGGTTGGGTTGTGTGAGGTTGCGTTGGGTTGGTTGTATTGGGTTGGGTCGTTCATTGAGTTGGTGGGGTTGGTTGGGTTGGGTTTAGTTGGGTTGGTTTGGGTGCATTGGGTGAGTTGGGTTGGGTTGTTCATTGAGTTGGTGGGGTTGGTTGTTTTGGGTTTAGTTGGGTTGGTTTGGGTGCATTGGGTGACTTGGGTTGAGTGCATTGGTTGGTCTTGTTGGGTTGAGTGGGCTGGTTTGGGTTGAGTGGGTTGGTTGGGTGCTGGGGTTGGCTTGATTGGTTGAGTTGGGTTTAGCTGGCTTGGTTGAGTTGGGCGGTTGGGTTGGCTTGGTTGGTTGAGTTGGGTTTAGTAGGGTTTGTTAGGTTGGGTGGTTGGGTTGGGTCTGGTTTGGCTGGATTGGTTGGGTTGGGTGGTTGGGTTGGTTGGTTGGGTCTGGTTTAGCTGGCTTTGTTGGGTTGGGTGGTTGGGTTGGTTGGTTGAGTTGGGTTTAGTAGGGTTTGTTAGGTTGGGTGGTTGGGTTGGTTGGTTGGGTCTGGTTTAGCTGGCTTTGTTGGGTTGGTTGGTTGGGTTGGTTGGTTGGGTTGGGTTTAGCTGGATTTGTTGGGTTGTGTGGTTGGATTGGTTGGTTGGGTCTGGTTTAGCTGGCTTTGTTGGGTTGGGTGGGTTGGTTGGGTTGGTTGGGTTGGTTGGTTGGTTGGTTGCGGTTGGGTTTAGCTGGATTTGTTGGGTTGGGTGGTTGGGTTGGTTGGTTGAGTCTGGTTTAGCTGGATTTGTTGGGTTGGGTGGTTGGCTTTGTTGCCCTGGTTGGGTTGGTTGGTTGGGTTGGGTGAGGTTGGGTTGGGGTGGTTGGGTTTTTCGCCTTAGTCAGTTGATTAGATTGGGTTCAGTTGCGTTGCTTGACTTGGTTGACTGCACTGGTTGAATTGGGTTGATTGAGTTGATTTTAGCTGGGTTTGTTGGTTTGGGTTGGTTGGTTGAGTTGGATTTAGCTGGGTTTGTTGGGTTGGGCTGGGTTGGTTGAGTTGATTTTAGCTGGGTTTGTTGGGTTGGTTGGTTGAGTTGGATTTAGCTGGGTTTGTTGGGTTGGGTTGGTTGGTTGAGTTGGATTTAGCTGGCTTTGTTGGCTTGGGTTGGGTTGGTTGGATTGGGTTGGGTTGGCTTTGTTGGCTTGGCCCATTGAGTTGGTTGGATTGGGTTGTGTTGAGTGCCTTGCTTGGGTTGGGTTGGCTTTGTTGGCTTGGGTTGGGTTGGGTTGGGCTGAGTGCCTTGCTTGGGTTGGGTTGGGTTGGTTGGATTGGGTTGGGTTGAGTGCCTTGCTTGGGTTGGGTTGGCTTTGTTGGCTTGGGTTGGGTTGGTTGGATTGGGTTGGGTTGGGTTGAGTGCCTTGCTTGGGTTGGGTCGGCTTTGTTGGATTGGGTTGGGTTGGGTTGGTTGGATTGGGTTGGGTTGGGTTGGTTGGATTGGGTTGGGCTGAGTGCCTTGCTTGGGTTGGGTCGGCTTTGTTGGCTTGGCCCGTTGAGTTGGTCGCACTGGTTGAGTTGGGTCACACCAGTCGCTGCTGCCAACCCTCACGCCCCCCCACCCCACCCCACCCCACGCCACGCCACCCAGGATGAGCAGAGCACCCTCCAACTCCTCAAGAAGCACCTCCTCACCGAGCAAACCATCGAGAACTACGAGGAGACCATCGCCCAGCTCTCCCGCCAGTGCCGCGCCCTCCTGGAGCTCGGCCACCCCCAGAGGTCCGCCCACCCCCCAGGCACCCCCCGGCCCCCCGGGCACCCCCCGGGCACCCACCGGGGCTGACGGCGCCGTGGTGTCCTTGCCCAGCGAACAGGTCAGCAGGCGGCAGTCGCAGGTTGACCGGCTGTACGTGTCTCTGAAGGACCTGGTGGAGGAGCGCAAGGTCAAGCTGGAGCAGCAGTACTGGCTCTACCAGCTCAACCGCGAGGTGGACGAGCTGGAGCACTGGATCGCCGAGAAGGAGGTGGTGGCCGGCTCGCCCGAGCTGGGGCAGGACTTCGAGCACGTCACGGTGAGGATGGACGGCGTGGTGGACGTGGTCAGCGGTGGGGTGGGGTGGCTTTGGTGCTGTGGTTGAAGGGGATGGAGAAGCTGGTGGGGGTTGCGGGGGAGGTTCTGGCTCGTGCTGCTGTCGTGAGGGTTCTGGGGGCCTCTGCTGAGCTCTGACAGGGGTCCCGGCAGATTCCTGGTGGTCTTGGCACCATCCTGGTGGTCCTGGCACCTTCCTGGTGGTCCTGAGACCTTCCTGGTCCTGGCACCATCCTGGTGGTCCTGGCACCATCCAGGTGGTCCTGGCACCATCCAGGTGGTCCTGCCGTCATCCAGGTGGTCCTGGCACCTTCCTGGTGGTCCTGGCGCCATCCTGGTGGTCCTGGCACCATCCAGGTGGTCCTGGCCATCCCCTCTGCCCCTGGCTGGGGGTCCTGTCACCATCCTGGTGGTCCTGGCACCATCCTGGTCCTGGCCACCCCCTCTGTCCTCTGGCTGAGGGTCCTGCCACCATCCCTGCCCCATCCTGGTGGTCCTGGCACCTTCCTGGTGGTCCCGGGCATCACCTCTGTCCTCTGGGTGGGGGTCCTGGCACCATCCCTGCCCCATCCCGGTGGTCCTGGCACCATCCTGGTGGTCCTGGCCATCCCCTCCATCTCTTGGGTGGTGGTCCTAACACCTTCCTGGTGGTCCCGGGCATCACCCCCATCCCCTGGCTGGAGGTCCTGCCACCATCCCTGCCCCATCCTGGTGGTCCTGGCACCTTTCTGATGGTCCCGGGCATCACCCCTGTCCCCTGGCTGGGGCTCCTGGCACCATCCTGGTGCTCCTGGCACCATCCTGGTGGTCCTGGCACCATCCTGGTGGTGGCACCCTGCCCTGGTGGCCCCGGCCATCTCCTCCATCCCCTGGCTGGTGCTCCTGGCACCATCCTGGTGGTCCTGGCACCATCCTGGTGGTGGCACCCTGCCCTGGTGGCCCTGGCCATCCCCTCCATCCCCTGGCTGGGGGGGTCTCACCCCCATCTCCACCCCATCCTGGTGGTCCCAAGCCCTGCCCACGCCTGATCCCTGCCCCACACCCATCGCGGGCCACCTCAGCTGCTGCAGGAGAAGTTCCTGGAGTTCGCCAGCGAGACGGGCAGCGTGGGCCAGGAGCGCATCGCCGCCGTCAACCAGATGGTGGACGAGCTCATCGACTACGGCCACACGGACGCCGCCACCATCGCCGAGTGGAAGGACGGCGTCAACGAGGCCTGGGCCGACCTCCTGGAGCTGATGGAGACCCGCGCCCAGATGCTGGCGGCGTCCCACGAGCTGCACAAGTTCTTCAACGACTGCAAGGAGGTCCTGGGGCAGATCGAGGAGAAGCGGCAGCGGCTGCCCGAGCTGGCGGCGCGCGAGGGCAGGAGCTCGGCCGGCGCCTTGCAGAGGGCCCTGGGCGCCTTCGAGCACGACGTGGAGGTGCTGGTGACGCAGGTGCGGCAGCTGCAGGAGGGCGCGGCGCAGCTGAGGACGCTCTACGCCGGCGATAACGCCGAGGCCATCGCCGGGCGCGAGCAGGAGGTGCTGCGGGCGTGGAAGGAGCTGCTGGCGGCGTGCGAGGAGTGCCGGCTGCACGTGGCCAGCGTGGCCGACAAGATCCGCTTCGTGGGCACCGCCAGGGACCTGCTGGCCTGGATGGACGGCGTGCTCCACCAGATGGGCGCCGGCGAGAAGCCCAGGTGGGGGCGTGGGCAAGGGGCAAGGGATGGTCCTTCGCGAGGTTGCGTGTCTCCATCCATCTGAGGGTCCATGTTCCATCACGGACCCAAGGAACGTGTCCTGGTCTCTCATGGTGCCACCATGCCATGTCCGGGGCCATCTCGGGTTCATGTTCCATCACGGACCCAAACGTGTCCTGGTCTCTCATGGTGCCACCATGCCATGTCCTGGTCCATCTGAGGGTCCATGTTCCATCACGGACCCAAGGAACGTGTCCTGGTCTCTCATGGTGCCACCATGCCATGTCCTGGTCCATCTGAGGGTCCATGTTCCATCACGGACCCAAGGAACGTGTCCTGGTCTCTCATGGTGCCACCATGCCATGTCCTGGTCCCTGGGCATGTCTTCTTCCATGACCGGAAACGCGTTCCTGGTCTCTCATGGTGCCACCATGCCATGTCCTGGTCCATCTGAGGGTTCATGTCTTCTTCCATGACCCGAGGAACGTGTCCTGGTCTCTCATGGTGCCACCATGCCATGTCCTGGTCCATCTGAGGGTCCATGTTCCATCACGGACCCAAGGAACGTGTCCTGGTCTCTCATGGTGCCACCATGCCATGTCCTGGTCCATCTGAGGGTCCATGTCTTCTTCCATGACCCAAGGAACACGTCCCGGTCCATCTGAGGATGTGGGTCCTGTTCCAGCATGGAACCAAGGACCATGACCTGGTCTATCTGAAGGTCCATGTCCTGTCCCACCATGGAACCAAGGACCACGTCCTGGTCCATCTGAAGATCTGGGTCCTGTCCCACCATGGACCCAAGGTCCCATGTCCTGGTCCATCCCAAGGTCCCATGTCCTGGTCCATCTGAAGATCTGGGTCCTGTCTCATCATGGACCCAAAGATATGTCCTGGTCTCTCATGGTGCAACCATCCCACGCCCTGGTCCATCTGAGGGTCCATGTCCTGTTCCATGAGCCAAGGACCACATCCTGGTCCACACGAGGATCTGGGTCCTGTTTCATCATGGACCCAAGGACCACATTCTGGTCCATCCCAAGGTCCCATGTCCTGGTCCATCTGAGGATCCATGTCCTGGTCCATCATGGATCCAAGGACCACGTCCTGGTCCATCTGAAGATCTGGGTCCTGTTCCATCATAGACCCAAGGATCTGGGTCCTGGCCCACCATGGATCCAAGGACAGCATTCTGGTCCGTCCCAAGGTCCCATGTCCTGGTCCATCTGAAGATCTGGGTCCTGTTCCATCATGGATCCAAGGACCACGTCCTGGTCCATCCCAAGGTCTCATGTCTTGGTCCATCTGAAGATCTGGGTCCTGTTCCATCATGGACCCAAGGACCACGTCCTGGTCCATCCCAAGGTCCCATGTCCTGGTCCATCTGAGGATCCATGTCCTGTTCCATCACTGGGGTTATCATGGACCCAACGTCCTGGTCCATCCCAAGGTCCCATGTCCTGGTCCATCTGAGGATCCATGTCCTGTTCCATCATGGATCCAAGGACCACGTCCTGGTCCATCCCAAGGTCCCATGTCCTGGTCCATCTGAGGATCAAGTCCTGGCCCACCATGGACCCAAGGACCACGTCCTGGCCCATCAGGAGGACCCCACACCCCTCCCCATGCCAACGTCCCCTCCCAGCCACCAAGGACCTCCCTCCATCCCCACCCTTGTCCCTGCCCCGCCCCAGGGACGTGTCCTCGGTGGAGCTGCTGATGAACGACCACCAAAGCCTCAAGACCGAGATGGAGGCGCGGGCCAAGAACGTGGCCACCTGCCTGGAGCTGGGCAAGACCCTCATCCTCAGCAAGAGCCCCGCGGCCGACGAGGTGCCCGGGGGGGTGGACAATGTGGGGAGGGGGCGTGGTGGAACTTCTGGGGTGTCCCGACCCATGTCTCCTCTCCCTGCAGATCAAATCCCACATGGAGAAGCTCCTGGCGAAGAAGAAGGAGATGACGGAGAAGTGGGACAAGCACTGGGAGTGGCTGCAGCAGAGTGAGTGCCACCCCCGGGGACACCAGGGGGTCATCGGGTGTCGGGGGGACATCAGGAGGTCTTTGGGGGATGTTGAGTGTTGGGGGGACACCAGGTCTTGGGGTGGACATTGGGTTGTGGAGGACACCAGTTTACGGGGGTCACCAAGTTTTGGGGGGTCATCGGGTGTTGGGTAGACACTGGGTGTTGGGGGGACATCAGGTCTTGGGGTGGACATTGGGTCGTGGGAATCAATTTATGGGGGACACCAGGTTATGGGGGACATGAAATTATGGGGAACACCAAATTATGGGGAGCTCCAAATTACGAAGAACATATAATTACGAGGAACACCAAATTATGAAGAACACGAAATTACGTGGAACACCAAATTATGGGGAACACCAAATCATGGGGAACATCAAATTAAGAGAAGCACGAAATTACAGGGAACACCAAATTAAATTATGGGGAACACCAAATTATGAAGAACACGAAATTATGGGGAACACCAGATTATGAGGAACATCAAATTACGGGGATCACCAAATTATGAGGAACACAGAATTATGGGGAACACCAAGTTATGAGGAACATGAAATTACAGGGAACACCAAATTATGGGGAACACCAAATTACGAAGAACATAAAATTATGGGGAACACCAAATTATGAGGAACACCAAATTATGAAGAACACCAAATTATGGGGAACACCAAATTATGAGGAACATCAAATTATGAAGAACACCAAATTATGGGGAACACCAAATTATGAGGAACACCAAATTATGAAGAACACCAAATTATGGGGAACACCAGATTATGAGGAACATCAAATTACGGGGATCACCAAATTATGAAGAACACAGAATTATGGTGAACATCAAATTATGAGGAACATGAAATTACGGGTAACACCAAATTATGAAGAACACCAAATTATGGGGAACACCAAATTATGAGGAACATGAAATTATGGGGAACACCAAATTACGAAGAACATAAAATTATGGGGATCACCAAATTACGGGGAGCACCAAATTACGGGGAACACCAAATTATGAAGAACACCAAATTATGGGGAACACCAGATTATGAGGAACATCAAATTACGGGGATCACCAAATTATGAGGAACACAGAATTATGGGCAACACCAAGTTATGAGGAACATGAAATTACGGGTAACACCAAATTATGAAGAACACCAAATTACGGGGATCACCAAATTATGAGGAACATGAAATTATGGGGAACACCAAGTTATGAGGAACACAGAATTATGGGGAACACCAAGTTATGAGGAACACGAAATTACGGGGAACACCAGCCTATGAGTGACACCAAATGATGAGGGCCACCTGATGGTGGGTGACCCCGCGGCGGTGACGGGCGGCCCCGGCTGTGCCGGCAGTGCGCGAGGTGCACCAGTTCGCGCAGGAGGCCGTGGTGGCCGACGCGTGGCTGACGGCCCAGGAGCCGCTGCTGAAGAGCCAGGAGCTGGGCAGCAGCGTGGACGAGGTGGAGCAGCTGATCCGGCGGCACGAGGCCTTCCGGAAGGCGGCGGCCGCCTGGGAGGAGAGGTTCAGCTCCCTGCGGCGCCTCACCACGGTACGGCCACCACTGGGATGGGGACATCCCCGGGGCTGGGCCCTGCTCGGGGTGGGGGCAGCTGTGGGCTCAGCAGAGCCATCTCCTCATTTGACCTTGATCTTCATCTTGTTCCCATCTCTGTCACTGTTTCCATCGCCTGGCTTTGTCCTCTTCATCTCCATCTCCATCTTCATCTTCATACCTGTCCCGTCCCCAACTCCGTCCCTGTTCCCATCTCACCTCCATCATCTCCACTGACATAATTTCTATCTCCATCTGCATCCCATCTCTGTCATATCTCCATCTCCATCTCATCCCCATCTCCATCTCCATCATCTCCATCTCCATCCTCATCTCCATTTCCATCATTTCCACCTCCATCCCATCTCCATAATCTCCATCTCATCTCCATCTCAACTCCACGTCATCTCCATCCCATCTCCATCATCTCCATCTCATCTCCATCCCCATCCCCATCCCCATCTCCATCTCCATCATCTCCATCTCCATCATCTCCATCTCCATCCTCATCTCAACTTCCATCATTTCCACCTCCATCCCATCTCCATAATCTCCATCTCCATCTCCATCACCCCCACCCCACCCCACCCCGCCGTGCAGATCGAGAAGCTCAAGGCCGAGCAGAACAAGCAGCCGCCGACGCCGCTCCTGACCCGCAAATTCCTGGGCGATCCCCCGGGCGGTGCCGACCCTCGCCGGCCGGAGCCGCGCGTCGCCTACGTCCGGCACGAGCTGCGGCCGGAGCGCCTCCAGCCCAAGCTGGACCGCGTCCAGCCGCCGGCCACCGACGGAGCGCCCGCCGAAAGCCACCCCGGCTGCCGTCACCGCCGTCACCGCGGCCACTGAGGCGCCGGCAGCCGCCAAGGCCGAGGAGCCCGGCGAGGTGCGGCCGAGCGGCGCCGGAGCGCCGAGGCGCCGGCTGGAGCGGCAGGAGTCCAGCGAGCCGGAGCCGCCGCGGCACGACGGGAAGGGCGGCGGGTGAGCGAGGGGACGCCGCGGGGACATCACCGGGGAGGGGACGGGGCTGAGGTGATGCCACCCTGGTCTCCAAATGTCCTCCAGCAGCAAAGCCACCCTGGCCGACATCGTGGAGCAGCTGCAGGAGAAGGAGGCGGGTGGCCCCGTGCCGGCTTCGGTGAGTCCTTGGTGGCGCCTTGGTGACGCTTTGGTGGCCCCTTGGTGACCCTTTGGTGGCCCCAAGGATTCCTCTTTGTGTCCCTTTGGATTCCCCTTGGTGTTCCCTTCATGTCCCCCTGGAGATCCCTCAGTGTCCCCTTCATGTCCCGCTGGATGTCCCCACAGTGTCCCCTCCATGTCCACTGGAGATCTCCCAGTGCCCCTTAGTGTCCTCTTGGAGATCGCCCAGTGTCCCCTCAATGTCCCCTCAGTGTCCCACTGGACATCCCAGAGTGTCCCTTGGAGATCCCACGTGTCCCCTCACTGTCCCCTGCTGTCCCTGGAGCTCCCTGAGTGTCCCCTCATTGTCCCCTCATTGTCCCCTGCTGTCCCCTGGAGCTCCTTGAGTGTCCCCTCATTGTCCCCTGCTGTCCCCTGGAGCTCCCTGAGTGTCCCCTCATTGTCCCCTGCTGTCCCCTGGAGCCCCTCCCTCGAGATGTCCCCTCATTGTCCCCTGCTGTCCCCTCAATGCCCCACTGGAGATCCCTCGACGTCCCCTCAGTGTCCCCTCCATGTCCTAATGGAGATCTCCTCAGAGATCCCCCAGTGTCCCCTCATTGTCCCCTCAACGTCGCCCTGGAGCGTCCCTTCCATGTCCCCCTTGATGTCCCCTCATTGTCCCTCAGCACCCGCCCGGCAAGCGTCCCAGGTCACTTCCATGTCCACGGTTGGTGTCCAATTCGTTTCCTGGGTGCTGTCCCTCACTGTCCTCTGCTGGGGTCCCAATGGAAGGGCTTCCAGGGTTGGGGTTCATCAAGAGTTGGAGGTTCTCCAAGGGTTGGGGTTCATCAATGAAAGGGGTTCGCCAAGGGTTGGGGTTCTCCAAGGGTTGGTCCAATGGAAGGGACTCGCCAAGGGTTGGGGGTTCTCCCGGGTTGGGGCCGGGGGTCCCAAGTGGGGCCCAAGGGGGGGCCAAGAAAGGGGTTCCCAAGGTTGGGGTTCTCCAAGGGTTGGGGTTCATCAAGAGCTGGGGGTTCTCCAAGGGTTGGGGTTCATCAATGAAAGGGGTTCGCCAAGGATTGGGGTTCTCCAAGGGTTGGGGTTCATCAAGAGCTGGGGGTTCTCCAAGGGTTGGGGTTCATCAAGGAAGGGGCGCCAAGGGTTGGGGCACCAAGGGGGGTTCCAATGGGGGGCCGCCAGGGGGCGCCCAGGTGGCCCACAAGGACGAAGGCCCGGGGCCAGAGGAGGCCAGGGGCACGAGCTGGGGGCCGGGCGGGCAAGAGCGAGGCCCAACAGGCTCAGAGGGGGCCAGAGTGGGGGTTTGCCAAGGGTTGGGGTCCCCAGGTGGGGGTGCTCCAAGGGTTGGGGGTCACCAAGAGTTTGGGGTTCTCCAAGGGGTTCTCCAAGGGTTGGGGTTCTCCAAGGGTTGGGGTTCATCAAGAGCTGGGGGTTCTCTAAGGGTTGGGGTTCTCCAAGGGTTGGGGTTCATCAATGGAAGGGGTTCTCCAAGGGTTGGGGGTTCTCCAAGGGTTTGGTGTCCATCAATGGAGAGGGCCCACCAGAATTTGGGAGTTCACCAAAGACGGGAACGTTCATCAACCAATCCATCAAAATTTGTGGGCCCACCAGAATTTGGGGTTCCACCACGAGTTGGGGCTCCCCAGCGAAGGGGATTGACCAAAATTTGGGAGTTCACCACTGGTTTGGGGGTCCATCAATGATGGGGTCCACCAAGGGTTGGGGGTCCATCAATGATGGGGTCCACCAAGGGCTGGGGTTTCTCCAAGGGTTTGGTGTCCATCAGTGGAGAGGACCCACCAGAATTTGGGCTTCCACCACGAGGTGGGGCTCCCCAGCGAAGGGGATTGACCAAAATTTGCGAGTTCACCAAAGACAGGAACCTTCATCCACCACAATTTGGGGTTCCACCAAAACTCGTTTTTCCCCAAACCCTGGTGGTCACCCCACGTCCCACTGCGAGCAGGTCCTGGGTGAACCTCTACTGCGTCCTGGCCAAGGGTGACCTGGGCTTCTACAAGGACGCCAAGGGCCCCGCGTCCGGGGCCACGCACGGCGGGGAGCCCCTGCTGAGCCTGCACCGCGCCACCAGCGAGGTGGCCAACGACTACAAGAAGAAGAAGAACGTCTTCAAGCTCAAGTAAGTCCTGGGCTTGGTCGGTTTTGGGCTGCGTGACGGCACTTTTGGGGTCTCTGATGTCACCTCTGGGGTCTCTGATGGCACCTTTGGGGTCTCTGATGGCACCTTTGGGGTTTCTGGTGTCACTTTTGGGGTCTCTGATGTCACTTTTGGGGTCTCTGATGGCACCTCTGGGGTCTCTGATGGCACCTTTGGGGTTTCTGGTGTCACTTTTGGGGTCTCTGATGGCACTTGTGGGGTTTCTGATGTCACCTCTGGGGTCTCTGATGGCACCTTTGGGGTCTCTGATGTCACTTTTGAGGTCTCTGGTGTCACTTTTGGGGCCTCCTGTTGATTTGGGTGGTTCTGGTGTCACTTTTGGGGTCTCTGATGGCATTTTTAGGGTTTCTGATGTCACCTCTGGGGTCTCTGATGGCACCTTTGGGGTTTCTGATGTCACTTTTGGGGTCTCCTGTTGATTTTGGTTGCCCTGATGGCACTTTTGGGGTTTCTGGTGTCACTTTTGGGGTCTCTGATGTAATTTTGGGGTCTCCTGTTGATTTTGGTTGCCCTGATGTCACTTTTGGGGGCTCTGATGTCACTTTTGGGGTCTCTGATGTCACCTCTGGGGTTTCTGGTGTCACTTTTGGGGTCTCCTTTTGATTTTGCTGGCCCCTGATGGAACTTTTGGGGTTTCTGATGGCATTTTTAGGGTTTCTGATGTCACTTTTGGGGTCTCTGATGTCACTTTTGAGGTCTCTGGTGTCACTTTTGGGGTCTCCTGTTGATTTTGGTTGCCCTGATGTCACTTTTGGGGTTTCTGGTGTCACTTTTGGGGTCTCCTTTTGATCTTGGTGGCCCCTGATGGCACTTTTGGGGTCTCTGATGGCACCTTTGGGGTTTCTGGTGGCACTTTTGGGGTCTCCTTTTGATTTTGGTGGCCCCTGATGGCACTTTTGGGGTCTCTGATGTCACTTTTGAGTTCTCTGATGTCACTTTTGGGGTTTCTGGTGTCACTTTTGGGGTTTCTGGTGTCATTTTGGGGCCTCCTGTTGATTTGGGTGGTTCTGATGGCACTTTTGGGTATCCGCTGGCACTTTTGGGGCGTCTGACACCATTTTCGGGGTCTCCTGTTGACTTTGGTGGCTCTGACACCCCGAAGTCCAGGGGGACACGGTGACAATGTCCCTGTCTTGTAGGACCGGCGATGGGAGCGAGTTCCTGCTGCAGGCCAAGGACGAGGTGCGGCTTTGGGGGTTCTTTGTAGGGTTTTGGGGGGATCTGACTGTGCTTTTGGAGGGTCTCATGGGGGTTTTGGGGTGTCTGATGGTGGTTTTGGGGGTCGCATGGTGATTTTTGTGGTTCTGATCTCTTGTTGGTTTTGATGGGTCCCCAACCGCATTTTCGGGGCCCTTAACCCCATTTTGGTGTCCTTGACCCCATTTTGGTGTCCCTGACCCCATTTTAATGTCCTAGACGCCATTTTAGTGTCCCTGACCCCATCTTTGGTTTCCCTAACCCTGTTTCGTTATCCCTGATGCCATTTTTAGGGTGTCTGACCCCATCTTTGGTGTCCCAAACCCCATTTTGCTGTCCCAAACCCCATCTTTGGTGTCCCTATCCCCATTTTTGGTGTCCCAAACCCCATTTTCATTGTCCCTCACACCATTTTTTGGTGTCCCTAACCCCATTTTTGCTGTCCCAAACCCCATTTTTGGTGTCCCTAACCCCATTTTCGGGCTCCCCGACCCCATTTTTGGGCTCCCTGACCCCATTTTCGGTGTCCCCGACCCCATTTTCGGGCTCCCTGACCCCGTTTCTGCCCTCCAGGAGGACATGCAGGGCTGGCTGCGGGCGCTGGCCGCCAGCGCTCAGGAGCATGCCGAGCTGGCCCGCTGGCAGCAGGGTCTCCTCACCACCTCCTCCACCGACGAGGGGCTCCCCCGGCGCGACCCCGACCGGCCCCGGCGGAAATGAAACCCCCCGAACCCCCACTTTGGGGTCCTGGACCCCCAAAAATCACAAATTTTGGGGTCCCAGCCCCCCCCCCCAAAAATCCCAAATGTTGGGGTCCCACCTCCTCCACCATGAGCCCTGGGTTTGGGGCCCCAAGCCCCGATTTTGGGGTCCAGGTGTCCCCAAACTCTAATTTGGGGGTCCCAGCCCCTAATGAACCTTGGTTTTAGGGTCCTGGCCACCCCCAAAACCTTAATTTTGGGGTCCTGGTCCCCCCAAAATCCGAGTTTGGAGTCCTGGCCCGCCCAAAACCTCAATTTTGGGGTCCTGGCTCCGCCAAAACCCAAATTTTGGTGTCCCGGCCCCCCCTTTCCCCCAGCACAAGCCATAGAAAGCCGGGGGGGCCCCAGCGCCGCCATTGTACAAATGTAATAAAGCACCCGTTGCACCCCAAAACTGGCCTGGGGGGTTTTGGGGAGTCCTGGGGGAGGTTCAGAGGAGACCAGGAGGGGTTTGGAGCTTCCTGGGGAGGAGTTGGGGTGTCCTGGGGGGATTTGGGGAGTCCTGGGAGAGTTTTGGGCATCCTGTGGGGGGGGTTGCGATGTCCTGGGGGGATTTTGGGAGTCCTGGGGGGATTTTGGGAGTCCTGGGGGGGCTTGGGGTCATCCTAAGGGGCAGTTCGGATGTCCTGGAGGGAATCTGGGGGAGTTCTTTGGGGTTTGGGGGAGTCCTGGGGGGTTTTCGGGGTTCCATCCCTTTCCATGAGGAGGGAGTGAAGAGGAGGAGGGAGGGAAGAGAAGGAGGTGGGGAAAGAGAGGAGGAGGAGGAGGAGGGAGGGAAAGCGGAGGGACGGAAGAGGAGAAGGAGGTGTGGTTGGGTGGGAGGAGGAGGAGAGGGGATGGAAGAGGAGGAGCCGTAGGAAGAGGAAGAGGAGGGACAAAGGCGGATCGAGGCTGAGCTGACGGAACCGCGCTCCAGCCCTGCCTGAATTCGCAGCCCCCACCTGTGGGATCATCGCCCCCCCCATCGCGCAGGTGAGCGGGCCCAGATATCCCGGGGGGTCCCTGGGTTGGGTTTTTGGGGCGATGTTTGGAGAATGAAGAAGTGCAAGGCTGAGCGGAAAAGGCCCCTCGGGGGGACATCGGGGGGTGCCGGGGCCGTCCTGCCGCGGACGCCCTGGGGGGATCTGCTTGGCCTTGCCTGTGGCACGGAGGCAAATGCCATCGTGTCCTTGTCCTTCCTCGCCCAGAGCAGGAGCTGAGCATGGAGAGCAGGGAGGACAAATGCCCGCGGCAGAACCTGGTGGAAGAGGCCGTTTTGAGCGGCTCCACGGCGCAGGAAGCCAACGGGGAGGAAAAGGCCCGGAGATGCCGCACGAGGAGGGGCTGCAAACGCAGACGGCGGGGATGTGAGGGGGAAAGAGCCAGCCTGGGCCGGGAAGGCGGCCGGAGATGGAGGCAGAGCTCGGAGCTGGTGCTCCATGAGCAGCTCCATGATGGGGAGAAGCCCCACACGTGTGGGCAGTGCGGGAAGAGCTTCAGCTGGAGCTCCAGCCTGATCCTGCACCAGGTGATCCACACTGGGGAACGGCCCTACGAGTGTGGGGAGTGTGGGATGAGCTTCAGACGGCGCTCTCACCTGATCAGGCACCAGGTGATCCACACCGGGGAGAAGCCCTACGAGTGTGCGGAGTGTGGGAAGAGCTTCAGCAGGAGTTCCGGCCTCATCGAGCACCAGAGGACCCACACTGGAGAGAGGCCGTACGAGTGTGGGGAGTGTGGGAAGAGCTTCAGCCACAATTCTGCCCTGATCGTGCACCTAAAGATCCACACAGGGGAGAGGCCCTACGAGTGTTCTGAGTGCGGGAAGGGGTTTAAGACCAGCTCCTATCTCCTCCTGCACTATCGGATTCACACGGGGGAGAGGCCCTTCCGATGCCCTGAGTGCGGGAAGGGATTCAGGGACCACTCCACCCTGATCCAGCACCAACGCATCCACAGCACGGAGAGACCCCATGAGTGTGAGGAGTGTGGGAAGAGCTTCAGACGGCACTCTCACCTGATCAGCCACCAGATGATCCACACTGGGGACAGGCCCTACGAGTGTTCTGAGTGTGGGAAGAGCTTCAGCCGCAGCTCCAGCCTGATCCAGCACCGGAACATCCACACTGGGGAGAGGCCCTACAAGTGTGGGCAGTGCGGGAAGAGCTTCAGCCACCATTCCACCCTGGTCAGGCACCACATGATTCACACTGGGGAGAGGCCCTACGAGTGTTCCGAGTGTGGGAAGGGCTTTACAAGCAGCTCCCATCTATTCCTGCACTATCGGATTCACACAGAGGAGAAGCCCTTCCAATGCCCCGACTGTGGGAAGGGATTCATGCAGAACTCCCACCTCACCATCCACCAGCGCATCTACACCGGGGAGAGGCCCTACCAGTGTCCCCAGTGTGGGAAGAGTTTCTCACAGAGCTCTGCCTTGAGCCAACACCAACGGAGGCACCACTAAGGGAAGCCCTGCGAGTGCCCCGAGTGCGGGAAGAGCTTCGTGCGCTGCTCCAGCTCCATCCCTCACTGGAGGAGGCACTTTGGGAACGGCCCTGGTCACTCACATTCCCTGGGATCCATGCTGCGAACACACCTGGCTGCTTCCCGTTTTGGTTTGGCCTTAATTTTTTTCTCTTCTCAATCACTTTGCACTCCAAAAGGCAAGAGGGATGGATCTGTCACCTCAAAACCACTCAAATCCCAGTGAATACAGCTCGATCTTACACCAAAAGGTCTCACACCGACCTGATAAAACTCAGTCCCACACCAAACTCACTGATTCCACAGCCGCCAGGCCGAGATGGGGGAGGGAGGAGATTGGGAGAAGTGGGATCCCATTTTGGAGCAGTGGGATGGGCATTGTGTGGGGCTGGGTGTGTGGGATGTATTTGATAGCAAATAAAACTCTCAGACTTACTGATTTCTGTCCCGTTCATGTTCAGTCCGTTGCAGTTCTGTTTGCCAAGTGCCGCCTCCCAGAGCGTCCCCTCACAGTTGCCGCCCTTGGCCTGAGCCCGCCCCTTTCCCCTCACGGTTTTCTTCCCGCCCCTTTCCCCTCACGTTCCGCCATTTCCCTGCCCCCTTTCCCCTCACGGTTCCGCCATTTCCTCCCCGTTCCCCTCACGGTTCCCCATTCCCCCCCCTTTCCCCTCACGGTTCCCGCCCTTTCCCCGCCCCCTTTCCCCTCACGGTTCCGCCCTTTCCCCGCCCCCTTTCCCCTCACGGTCCCGCCATTTCCCTGCCCCCTTTCCCCTCACGGTTCCCGCCCTTTCCCCGCCCCCTTTCCCCTCACGGTTCCGCCCTTTCCCTGCCCCCTTTCCCCTCACGGTTCCCGCCCTTTCCCTGCCCCCTCTCCCCTCACGGTTCCCGCCCTTTCCCTGCTCCCTTTCCCCTCACGGTTCCAGCCGGTTTGCGGGGAGGAGGAGCAGGGGGAGGGGAGATGGAAGAGGAGGGATGAAGGCGGAGAGAGAGCAGCGATGGAAGGAGGAGAAGAAGGTGGAGTTAGAGAGTAGGAGAAGGGATGGAAGGGGAGGGATGGAAAACGAGAAGGAGGCGGATCTAACACAGAGGAGCAGGATGGGGGATGAAAGAGGAGGAGCGGGAGGAAGAGGAGGGACAAAGGCGAATCGAGGGTGAGGCGACGCATCCACGCTCTGGAGCCCTGTCTGAATTCGCAGCCCCCACCTGTGGGATCATCGCCCCCCCCATCGCGCAGGTGAGCAGGGTCAGGGATCCCGGCCCAGATATCCCGGGGGATCCCTGGGTTGGGTTTTTGGGGGGATGTTTGGAGAATGAAGAAGTCCAAGGCTGAGCGGAAAAGGCCCCTCGGGGGGACATCGGGGGGTGCCGGGGCCGTCCTGCCGCGGACGCCCTGGGGGGATCTGCTTGGCCTTGCCTGTGGCACGGAGGCAAATGCCATCGTGTCCTTGTCCTTCCTCGCCCAGAGCAGGAGCTGAGCATGGAGAGCAGGGAGGACAAATGCCCGCGGCAGAACCTGGTGGAAGAGGCCGTTTTGAGCGGCTCCACGGCGCAGGAAGCCAACGGGGAGGAGAAGGCCCGGAGATGCCGCACGAGGAGGGGCTGCAAACGCAGAGGGCGGGGATGTGAGGGGGAAAGAGCCAGCCTGGGCCGGGAAGGCGGCCGGAGATGGAGCCAGAGCTCGGAGCTGGTGCTCCATGAGCAGCTCCATGGTGGGGAGAAGCCCCACACGTGCGGAGAGTGTGGGAAGAGCTTCAGGAGGATCTTCGACATGATGAAGCACCAGAGGATCCACACTGGGGAGAAGCCCTATGAGTGTGGGGAGTGTGGAAAGAGCTTCAGCTGCAGCTCCAATCTGATTACGCACCAGAGGATCCACACTGGGGAGAAGCCCTATGAGTGTGGGGAGTGTGGGATGCGCTTCAGCCAGAGCTCCACCTTGATCAAGCACCAGAGGATCCACACTGGGGAGAGGCCCTACGAGTGTTCCAAGTGTGGGAAAAGGTTTCTGAGCAGCTCCTATCTCCTCCAGCACTATCAGAGTCACACAGAGGAGAGGCCCTTTCAATGCCCTGAGTGCGGGAAGGGATTCAAGGACAACTCCACCCTCAACAAGCACCGGCGCATCCACACTGGGGAGAAGCCCTACGAGTGTGATAAATGCAGGAAGAGGTTTCTGAGCAGCTCCACTCTCCTTCTGCACTATCGGATTCACACAGGGGAGAGGCCCTTCCGCTGCCCTGACTGCGGGAAGGGATTCCAGCGCAACTCCACCCTCGTCACCCACCGGCGCATCCACACCGGGGAGAGGCCCTACGAGTGTCCCCAGTGTGGGAACAGCTTCTCCAGCAGCTCTGACCTGACCCGACACCAACGGAGGCATTACTAAGGGAAGCCCTGCGAGTGCCCCGAGTGTGGGAAGAGCTTCGTGCGCTGCTCCAGCTCCATCCCCCACTGGAGGAGGCACTTTGGGAACGGCCCTGGTCACTCACATTCCCTGTGATCCATGCTGGGAACACAGCTGGTTACTTCTCCTTTTTGTTTTGCATTAATGGTTTTATCCTCTCCCTCTCTATACAGTCAAGGAGCCAAGAGGGATGGATCTGTCACCTGAAATCCCAGTGAAAACAGCTCAATCTTACCCCAAAATTACTCAAACCCTCCTCAAAAAACTCAGTCCCATGCCAAACTCAGTCGATTCCAGAGCCACCAGGCTGAGATGCGGTTGGGAGGAGACTGGGAGAAGTGGGATCCCATTTTGGAGCAGTGGGATGGGGATTGTGTGGGGCTGGGTGTGTGGGATGTATTTGATAGCAAATAAAACTCTCAGACTTACTGATTTCTGTCCCGTTCATGTTCAGTCCGTTGCAGTTCTGTTTGCCAAGTGCCGCCTCCCAGAGCGTCCCCTCACAGTTGCCGCCCTTGGCCTGAGCCCGCCCCTTTCCCCTCACGGTTCCCGCCATTTCCCTGCCCCCTTTCCCCTCACGGTTCCAGCCGGTTTGCGGGGAGGAGGAGCAGGGGGAGGGGAGATGGAAGAGGAGGGATGAAGAAAGAGAGAGAGCAGCGATGGAAGGAGGAGAAGAAGGTGGGTTAGTAGGAGGAGGAGAAGGGATGGAAGGGGAGGGATGGAAAAGGAGAAGGAGGCGGAGATAACCCAGAGGAACGGGAGGGGTGACGGAAGAGGAGGAGCGGGAGAAAGAGGAAGAGGAGGGACAAAGGCGGATCAGCGCTGCGCTGAAGGCGCCGCACGGCCGAGCCCTGTTTGAATTCGCAGCCCCACCTGTGGGATCATCGCCCCCCCCCATCGCGCAGGTGAGCAGGGTCAGGGATCCCGGCCCAGATATCCCGGGGGGTCCCTGGGTTGGGTTTTTGGGGCGATGTTTGGAGAATGAAGAAGTGCAAGGCTGAGCGGAAAAGGCCCCTCGGGGGGACATCGGGGGGTGCCGGGGCCGTCCTGCCGCGGACGCCCTGGGGGGATCTGCTTGGCCTTGCCTGTGGCACGGAGGCAAATGCCATCGTGTCCTTGTCCTTCCTCGCCCAGAGCAGGAGCTGAGCATGGAGAGCAGGGAGGACAAATGCCCGCGGCAGAACCTGGTGGAAGAGGCCGTTTTGAGCGGCTCCACGGCGCAGGAAGCCAACGGGGAGGAAAAGGCCCGGAGATGCCGCACGAGGAGGGGCTGCAAACGCAGCTGGCGGGGATGTGAGGGGGAAAGAGCCAGCCTGGGCCGGGAAGGCGGCCGCAGATGGAGCCAGAGCTCGGAGCTGGTGCTCCATGAGCAGCTCCATGATGGGGAGAAGCCCCACACGTGTGGGCAGTGCGGGAAGACCTTCAGGGCGAACTGCGACCTGATCAGACACCAAAGGATCCACACTGGGGAGAAGCCCTACGAGTGTGGGGAGTGTGGGAAGAGCTTCAGCCAGCGTAACAATCTGATCAGGCACCAGAAGATCCACTCTACAGAGAAGCCCCATGAGTGTGGGGAGTGTGGGCAGAGTTTCAGGAGGAAATGCGACCTGATCAGGCACCAGAAGACCCACACTGGGGAGAAGCGCTACGAGTGTGGGGAGTGTGGGCAGAGCTTCAGATGGAGGTCTGACCTGATCAACCACCAGAGGATCCACACAGGGGAACGGCCCTACGAGTGTGGGGAGTGTGGGAAGTGTTTCATTCGGAGCTCCCACCTGATCAGCCACCAGAAGATCCACACTGGGGAAAGGCCTTTCAAGTGTTCAGTGTGTGGGATGTGCTTCAGCCAGAGCTCCGCCCTGAAAAAGCATCAGAGGAGCCACACAGGGGAGAGGCCCTACGAGTGTTCCAAGTGTGGGAAGAGGTTTAAGATCAGCTCCCATCTCCTCCGGCACTATGAGAGTCACAAAGAGGAGAGGCCCTTCCAATGCCTTGAGTGTGGGATGGCATTCAGGCAGAACTCCCACCTCCGCACCCACCAGCGCACCCACACAGGGGAGAGGCCTTACAAGTGTGATAAATGCAGGAAGAGCTATCTGACCAGCTCCCATCTCCTCCTGCACTATCGGATTCACACAGAGGAGAGGCCCTTCCGCTGCCCCGACTGTGGGAAGGGATTCAAGTACAACTCAACCCTCGTCAACCACCGGCGCATCCACACTGGGAGAGGCCCTACGAGTGTCCCCAGTGTGGGAAGAGCTTCTCCAGCAGCTCTCACTTGAGGAAACACCAACGGAGGCACCACTAAGGGAAGCCCTGCGAGTGCCCCGAGTGCGGGAAGAGCTTCGTGCGCTGCTCCAGCTCCATCCCCCGCTGGAGGAGGCACTTTGGGCACAGCCCTGGTCACTCACATTCCCTGTGATCCATGCTGGGAACACACCTGGCTGCTTTTCCTTTTAATTTCAATTTAATTTCTTTTTCTTCTCCATCTCTTTGCGCTTCAAAAGGCAAGAGGGATAGATCTGTCACCTCAAAACCACTCAAATCCCAGTGAAAACAGCTCAATCTTACCCCAAAAGTGCTCAATCCCTCTTCAAAAAAACCCAATGCTAGACCAAACTCAGTCGATTCCAGAGCCAGCAGGCTGAGATGGGGTTGGGAGGAGATTGGGAGAAGTGGGATCCCATTTTGGAGTGGTGGGATGGGCATTGTGTGGGGCTGGTTGTGTGGGATGTATTTGATAGCAAATAAAACTCTCAGACTTGCTGATTTCTCTCCCGTTCATGTTCAGTCCGTTGCAGTTCTGTTTGCCGAGTGCCGCCTCCCAGAGCGTCCCCTCACGGTTCCCGCCCTTGGCCTGAGCCCGCCCCTTTCCACGTTCCCGCCCTTCCCCTCCCCTCAGCTTCCCCTTCGTTCCAGCTCTAGTCCTCTGTCCTTCTACATTCTGCCCTATCCCCTCACCCCATTCCCCTTCCCACGTCTTTCCTCACGGTTCCCGCCATTTCCCTGCCCCCTCTCCCCTCACGGTTCCAGCCGGTTTGCGGGGAGGAGGAGCAGGGGGAGTGGAGAGGGAAGAGGAGGGATGAAGGCGGAGAGAGAGCAGCGATGGAAGGAGGAGAAGGAGGTGGGGTTAGAGAGAAGGAGGAGAAGGGATGGAAGGGGAGGGATGGAAGAGGATAAGGAGGAGGAAATAACACAGAAGAGGAGGAGGGCGGATGGAAGAGGAGGAGCGGGAGGAAGAGGAAAAGGAGGGACAAAGGCGGATCAAGGCTGAGTCGACGGATCCAGGCTGTGGAGCCCTACCTGAATTCGCAGCCCCCACCTGTGGGATCATCGCCCCCCCATCGCGCAGGTGAGCGGGCCCAGATATCCCGGGGGTCCCTGGGTTGGGTTTTTGGGGCGATGTTTGGAGAATGAAGAAGTGCAAGGCTGAGCGGAAAAGGCCCCTCGGGGGGACATCGGGGGGTGCCGGGGCCGTCCTGCCGCGGACGCCCTGGGGGGATCTGCTTGGCCTTGCCTGTGGCACGGAGGCAAATCCCATCGTGTCCTTGTCCTTCCTCGCCCAGAGCAGGAGCTGAGCATGGAGAGCAGGGAGGACAAATGCCCGCGGCAGAACCTGGTGGAAGAGGCCGTTTTGAGCGGCTCCACGGCGCAGGAAGCCAACGGGGAGGAAAAGGCCCGGAGATGCCGCACGAGGAGGGGCTGCAAACGCAGCTGGCGGGGATGTGAGGGGGAAAGAGCCAGCCTGGGCCGGGAAGGCGGCCGGAGATGGAGGCAGAGCTCGGAGCTGGTGCTCCATGAGCAGCTCCATGATGGGGAGAAGCCCCACACGTGTGGGCAGTGCGGGAAGAGCTTCAGGTGGAGCTGCCGCCTGATCAAGCACCAGAGGATCCACACTGGGGAGAGGCCCTATGAATGTGAGGAGTGTGGGAAGAGCTTCAGGACGAACTGCGAACTGATTGTGCACCAGAGAACCCACACTGGGGAGAAACCCTACGAGTGTGGGGAGTGTGGGAAGAGCTTCAGCTGCAGGTCTGTCCTGATCAAGCACCAGAGGATGCACACAGGGGAGAAGCCCTACGAGTGTCGGGAGTGTGGGAAGAGCTTCAGCCAGAGAACCAATCTGATCAGGCACCAGAGGACCCACACTGGGGAACGGCCCCACGAGTGTGGGGAGTGTGGGATGCGCTTCAGCCGGAGGTCCAGCCTGATCAAGCACCAGAGGACCCACACTGGAGAGAGGCCCTACAAGTGTTCGGAGTGTGGGAAGGGGTTTCTGACCAGCTACAGTCTCCTCGAGCACTGTCAGACTCACACAGAGGAGAGGCCCTTCCAATGCCCAGAGTGTGGGAAGGGATTCAAGAACAACTCCTCCCTCATCAAGCACCAGCACATCCACACTGGGGAGAAGCCCTACGAGTGTGATAAATGCAGGAAGAGGTTTAAGACCAGTGGCAATCTCCTCCTGCACTATCGGATTCACACAGAGGAGAGGCCGTTCCGCTGCCCCGACTGCGGGGAAGGGATTCAAGCACAACTCCATCCTCGTCACCCACCGGCGCATCCACACGGGGAGAGGCCCTACGAGTGTCCCCAGTGTGGGAAGAGTTTCTCACAGAGGTCTAACTTGACCCGACACCAACGGAGGCACCACTAAGGGAAGCCCTGCGAGTGCCCCGAGTGCGGGAAGAGCTTCGTGCGCTGCTCCAGCTCCATCCCCCGCTGGAGGAGGCACTTTGGGCACAGCCCTGGTCACTCACATTCCCTGGGATCCATGCTGCGAATACACACCTGGCTGCTTCTACTTTTAATATCACCTTAATTTTTTTCTGTTCTCCATCTCTTTGCACTCCTAAAGGCAAGTGGGATGGATCTGTCACCTCAAAACCACTCAAATCCCAGTGAAAACAGCTCGATCTTACCCCAAAAGGGCTCAAACCCACCTCAAAAATCTCAATCCCACGCCAAACTCACTGGATTCTGCAGCCACCCGGCTGAGCTGGGGTTGGGAGGTGATTTAGAGTAGTGGGATCTCAGTTAGAGTGGTGGGATGGGGATTGTGTGGGGCTGGGTGTGTGGGATGTATTTGATAGCAAATAAAACTCTCAGACTTGCTGATTTCTCTCCCGTTCGTGTTCAGTCCGTTGCAGTTCTGTTTGCAGAGTGCCGCCTTCTCAGCTCATTGTGTTTGTGTCCCCTTTTCTCTCCTGCCTCTCTTTGCCTGCTCTGTTTCTCTCTCAGTGTCTCCCTTGACCCAGGCACCACCAGAGACCCTGCCCTGATTTATTTGACCCCTCCCCTGAGTTAATTGACCCCTCTCCTAATTTAATTGACCCCTCTGTCCCCACAGACCCTCCCCTGATTATTTATTATTTTATTTCCCAATTATTATTTTAATTCCCAGTGCCAGGAGCTGAAGTCCTGTAGGCTGGCAGGGAAATGTCTCTGTAGGATTTTGCTCCATTTGCCTACAAGGGCAGGAACATCTTTTCCTGGCTGGGAGCTGGAATTCCAGACTTTTGGAATGGGGCGGGGCAATAGGCTGGGATCAAATAGGACTGGGACAGATAGCTGGGACAAATAGGGACTGGGATCAGATATGGACTGGGATCAGATAGGACTGGGATCAGATATGGACTGGGATCAGATAGGACTGGGATCAGATAGGGACTGGGATCAGATAGGGACTGGGATCACCAGGACCAGGACAGCTGAACCAGTTCTCCCCAGCATAGTCCTAGGCACTCCCACTATGATCCCAGTATGATGTCAGTACAAACCCAGCACAGTCCCAGTCACTCCCAGTACGATCCCAGTACAAACCCAGTACAATCCCAGTCACTCCCAGTACGATCCCAGTATGATGTCAGTACAAAGCCAGCACAGTCCCAGTCACTCCCAGTACGATCCCAGTATGATGTCAGTACAAAGCCAGCACAGTCCCAGTCACTCCCAGTATGATCCCAGTATGATGTCAGTACAAACCCAGTACAGTCCCAGTCACTCCCAGTATGATCCCAGTATGATGTCAGTACAAACCCAGTACAGTCCCAGTCACTCCCAGTACGATCCCAGTATGATGTCAGTACAAACCCAGCACAGTCTCAGTCACTCCCAGTATGATCCCAGTATGATGTCAGTACAAACCCAGTACAGCCCCAGTCACTCCCAGTATGATCCCAGTATGATGTCAGTACAAACCCAGTACAGTCCCAGTCACTCCCAGTACGATCCCAGTATGATGTCAGTACAAACCCAGTACAGTCCCAGTCACTCCCAGTATGATCCCAGTATGATGTCAGTACAAACCCAGTACAGTCCCAGTCACTCCCAGTACGATCCCAGTATGATGTCAGTACAAACCCAGTACAGTCCCAGTCACTCCCAGTACGATCCCAGTATGATGTCAGTACAAAGCCAGTACAGCCCCAGTCACTCCCAGTACGATCCCAGTCCAGCCCAGTCCCTGGCAGCGCTGCCACTGCTGGGATCCCCCAGCCCTGTGTGCGTTCCCCCCTGGCGGATGTGCCCAGAGGAGCCCCAAGGGCTGGCAGTGCCCAGGCAGGGGCCCCAGCAAGGCCCAGTTGGGATGGGCAGCCCCCAGTTTGCCCAGTTTGCCTCTCCTTTGGCCCGGGCCGGCTTCCCCCCGCGGGCAGCGGCTGGGAGCAGCCGAGAGCCCCGCGCTGCCCATCCCGAGCTGTCCCGGCTCCATCGCCGCTCCTGCCGCGGGCTGCGAGGGCTGCGGGAACGGGGCACCGAGGGTGTGGCTGCTGCTGGGGGGGAGGAGGAGGAGGGAGGGAAGGGCAGGGATGGAGGGGGAGGAGGAGGTGGGGATAATTTAGAGGAGCGGGGGGTGGGGGGAAGGAAGAGGAGGAGCCGTAGGAAGAGGAAAAGGAGGGACAAAGGCGGATCAAGGCTGAGCTGACGGAACCGCGCTCCAGCCCTGCCTGAATTCGCAGCCCCCACCTGTGGGATCATCGCCCCCCCATCGCGCAGGTGAGCGGGCCCAGATATCCCGGGGGTCCCTGGGTTGGGTTTTTGGGGGGATGTTTGGAGAATGAAGAAGTGCAAGGCTGAGCGGAAAAGGCCCCTCGGGGGGACATCGGGGGGTGCCGGGGCCGTCCTGCCGCGGACGCCCTGGGGGGATCTGCTTGGCCTTGCCTGTGGCACGGAGGCAAATGCCATCGTGTCCTTGTCCTTCCTCGCCCAGAGCAGGAGCTGAGCATGGAGAGCAGGGAGGACAAATGCCCGCGGCAGAACCTGGTGGAAGAGGCCGTTTTGAGCGGCTCCACGGCGCAGGAAGCCAACGGGGAGGAAAAGGCCCGGAGATGCCGCACGAGGAGGGGCTGCAAACGCAGACGGCGGGGATGTGAGGGGGAAAGAGGCAGCCTGGGCCGGGAAGGCGGCCGGAGATGGAGGCAGAGCTCGGAGCTGGTGCTCCATGAGCAGCTCCATGATGGGGAGAAGCCCCACACGTGCGGGGAGTGTGGGAAGAGCTTCAAGTGGAACTCCAACTTGATCCTACACCAGAGGACCCACACTGGAGAGAAGCCCTATGAATGTGAGGAGTGTGGGAAGAGCTTCAGCCGCAGCTCCAGCCTGATCGGGCACCAGAGAACCCACACAGGGGAAAAGCCCTTTGAGTGTGAGGAGTGTGGGAAGAGCTTCAGGTGGAACTCCAACCTGGTTCTGCACCAGAGGACCCACACGGGAGAGAAGCCCTACGAGTGTGGGCAGTGCGGGAAGAGCTTCAGGTGGAGCTCGGACCTGATCAAGCACCAGAGGATCCACAGTGGGGAACGGCCCTACGAGTGTGGGGAGTGTGATAAGACCTTCACCTGCAGCTCTTACCTGATCAGGCACCAGATGATCCACACTAGGGAATGGCCCTACAAGTGCGGGGAGTGTGGGAAGGGTTTCATTCGCAGCTCCCACCTGATCAGCCACCAGAAGATCCACACTGGAGAACGGCCCTACGAGTGTGGGGAGTGTGGGAAGAGCTTCCGCTGCAGGTCTGACCTGACCAAGCACCAGAGGATCCACACTGGGAAACGACCCTACAAGTGTGGGGAGTGTGGGAAGAGCTTCAGGTGGAGGTCTGACCTGATCAGCCACCAGAGGATCCACACTGGGGAACGGCCCTACGAGTGTGCGGAGTGTGGGAAGAGCTTCAGAGAGAGCTCCAGCCTGATCAAGCACCAGAGGATCCACACTGCGGAGAAGCCCCATGAATGTGGGGAGTGTGGGAAGAGCTTCAGCTTGAGCTCCAGCCTGATCAGGCACCAGAGGACCCACACTGGGGAACGGCCGTACAAGTGTGGGGAGTGTGGGATGAGCTACAGCCAGCGGTCCCACCTGATCCAGCACCGGATGACCCACACTGGGGAGAGGCCCTACAAGTGTTCCAAGTGTGGGAAGGGGTTTCAGACCAGCTCCCATCTCCTGCGCCACTATCGGATTCACACAGGGGAGAGGCCCTTCCAATGCCCTGAGTGTGGGAAGGGATTCCAGCGCAACTCCCAGCTCACCACCCACCGGCTCATCCACACTGGGAAGAAGCCTTACGAGTGTGATAAATGCAGGAAGGGGTTTCTGAGCAGCTCCAGTCTCCTTCTGCACCAGCGGAGTCACACAGAGGAGAGGCCCTTCCGCTGCCCCGACTGCGGGAAGGGATTCCAGCGCAACTGCGACCTCGTCAAGCACCGGCGCATCCACACCGGGGAGAGGCCCTACGAGTGTCCCCAGTGTGGGAAGAGCTTCTCCAGGAGCTCTCACTTGAGCCGACACCAACGGAGGCACCACTAAGGGAAGCCCTGCGAGTGCCCCGAGTGCGGGAAGAGCTTCGTGCGCTGCTCCAGCTCCATCCCCCGCTGGAGGAGGCACTTTGGGCACAGCCCTGGTCACTCACATTCCCTGGGATCCATGCTGGGAACACACCTGGCTGCTTCTGCTTTTAATTTCACCTTTATTTTTTTCTATTCTCTATCTCTTTGCACTCCAAAAGGCAAGAGGGATGGATGTGTTGCTGCAAATTGTCGGGGAGGATGGAAGAGGGAAGCCTTATAAATATGATTGCGTGGGAAAAGATTTTGAGAATATGGAAACTATAAGCGAGATTGAAATGAAGGCAACCTTTGAGATCCCTTAGGTACTGAACAACAATGGTGTGGCCGAGAAGGTAATCCCCTTTTGATGAAAGACTTCCCTGGGCAAGCAAGCAGGTCCAAGGGTCAAAAGCAGACCCTGCCTGCTTGGCAGAAGGGGTCCGAGGAGTAGTTTTTAGGGTTTAAAATGTAACACAGTATGGTAATATAGCGGTTATTGTAGGCTGTATATAAATGCTATAGGATTTGTATCTGGTACTAGATTGGTTAGTGAGAATCAGAATATTCAACACAGAAGATCATTTAATGTATTGTAACGGGAACTTCGGTCTCTTTGCTCTCTGTCTCTCTCTCCTCCATCTTTGGCCTCTTCATCTCTCGGGCCTGCTCGGAGTTGCGGCTGGCAGCTCCCAGCAGGGCCCCGCACCCAGGCCCTTGCAATAAACGCAAATCCAAGACCTGGCTTCAGAGATCTCGTCTCTGTATATCCCGACCATACCGGAGACCCCCTGCTGCTCCTACAGCAAATCCCAATGAAAACAGCTCAATCGTACCCAAAAGGGCTCAAACCCTCCTCAAAAAACTCAGTCCCACACCAAACTCACTCGATTCCAGAGCCACCAGGCTGAGATGGGTTTAGGAGGTGATTGGGAGAAGTGGGATCCCATTTTGGAGTGGTGGGATGGGCATTGTGTGGGGCTGGGTGTGTGGGATGTATTTGATAGCAAATAAAACTCTCAGACTTACTGATTTCTGTCCCGTTCATGTTCAGTCCGTTGCAGTTCTGTTTGCCGAGTGCCGCCTCCCAGAGTGTCCCCTCACGGTTCCCGCCCTTGGCCTGAGCCCGCCCCTTTCCCCTCACGGTTCCGCCATTTCCCTGCCCCCTTTCCCCTCACGGTTCCGCCCTTTCCCTGCCCCCTTTCCCCTCACGGTTCCGCCATTTCCCCGCCCCCTTTCCCCTCACGGTTCCCGCCATTTCCCTGCCCCCTTTCCCCTCACGGTTCCCGCCCTTTCCCCGCCCCCTTTCCCCTCACGGTTCCCGCCCTTTCCCTGCCCCCTTTCCCCTCACGGTTCCCGCCATTTCCCCGCCGCCTTTCCCCTCACGGTTCCAGCCGGTTTGCGGGGAGGAGCAGGAGGAGGGGAGATGGAAGAAGAGGGATGAAGGCGGAGAGACAGAAGCGATGGAAGGAGGAGAAGAAGGTGGGTTAGAGAGTAGGAGGAGGAGAAGGGATGGAAGGGGAGGGATGGAAGAGGAGAAGGAGGCGGAGATAACCCAGAGGAGCAGGATGGGGGATGGAAGAGGAGGAGCGGGAGGAAGAGGAAGAGGAGGGACAAAGGCGGATCGAGGCTGAGCCGACGGAACCGCGCTCCAGCCCTGCCTGAATTCGCAGCCCCCACCTGTGGGATCATCGCCCCCCCCCATCGCGCAGGTGAGCGGGCCCAGATATCCCGGGGGGTCCCTGGGTTGGGTTTTTGGGGCGATGTTTGCAGAATGAAGAAGTGCAAGGCTGAGCGGAAAAGGCCCCTCGGGGGGACATCGGGGGGTGCCGGGGCCGTCCTGCCGCGGACGCCCTGGGGGATCTCCTTGCCCTTGCCTGTGGCACGGAGGCAAATGCCATCGTGTCCTTGTCCTTCCTCGCCCAGAGCAGGAGCTGAGCATGGAGAGCAGGGAGGACAAATGCCCGCGGCAGAACCTGGTGGAAGAGGCCGTTTTGAGCGGCTCCACGGCGCAGGAAGCCAACGGGGAGGAAAAGGCCCGGAGATGCCGCACGAGGAGGGGCTGCAAACGCAGCCGGCGGGGATGTGAGGGGGAAAGAGCCAGCCTGGGCCGGGAAGGCGGCCGGAGATGGAGCCAGAGCTCGGAGCTGGTGCTCCATGAGCAGCTCCATGATGGGGAGAAGCCCCACACGTGTGGGGAGTGTGGGAAGAGCTTCAGGTGGAACTGCAAACTGATTGTGCACCAGAGGATCCACACTGGGGAACGGCCCTACGAGTGTGGGGAGTGTGGGAAGAGCTTCAGCCAGAGCTGCACCTGATCAGGCACCAGAGGATCCACACGGAGGAGAGGCCCTATGAGTGTGGGAGTGTGGGAAGAGCTTCAGGTGGAGCTCTGACCTGATTGCGCACCAGAGGAGCCACACTGGAGAGAGGCCCTACGAGTGTTCCAAGTGTGGGAAGAGGTTTCAGACTAGCACCTGTCTCCTCCAGCACTATCAGAGTCACACAGAGGAGAGGCCCTTCCAATGCCCTGAGTGTGGGAAGGGATTCAAGCACAACTCCACCCTCGTCACGCACCGGCGCATCCACACAGGGGAGAGGCCCTACGAGTGTGATAAATGCAGGAAGAGGTTTCTGACCAGCTCCCATCTCCTCCGGCACTATCGGATTCACACAGAGGAGAGGCCCTTCCAATGCCCTGACTGTGGGAAGGGATTCAAGCACAACTCCATCCTCGTCAGGCACCAGCGCATCCACACGGGGAGAGGCCCTACGAGTGTCCCCAGTGTGGGAAGAGCTTCTCCAGCAGCTCTCACTTGACCCAACACCAACAGAGGCACCACTAAGGGAAGCCCTGCGAGTGCCCCGAGTGCGGGAAGAGCTTCGTGCGCTGCTCCAGCTCCATCCCCCACTGGAGGAGGCACTTTGGGCACAGCCCTGGTCACTCACATTCCCTGTGATCCATGCTGGGAACACACCTGGCTGCTTCTCCTTTCTGGTGTGGCCTTAGTTTTCCTGTGCTTCATCTTCATCCTTTAAAAACACCCAAAACTGGGTTAAATGAAGGAAATTGATCGAATATATCTGAAGTTCCATAATTTCTCAGTTCTTTTAGAGGGAATTTAGGATTTGCGGACACGTTCTGTGTGGAGTGCTGCTGTTGCTAAGAGGCAGGAATTTGATCTCACCCTTCTTGTGTTGCTAAGAACTCCTCCCCTGACCCAAACCCCAACTCCACCCTTGGGATGCCCTATAAAAACCCTGCAGCCCTGCCTTTGCCCTGTCTTTGGGGGGTAAGAAATGGATTCCCAAAGGATCAGCCCTTTTCCCACTGGATTCCGAAAATTTCAGCTTTTTCCGCTGGATTCCCAGGGGATCAGCCCTTTCCCACTGGATTCCAAAGGATCAGCCTTTTTCCCACTGGATTCCAAGAGGATCGACCTTTTCCCCTGGATTCCCAGAGGATTCTGACTCTGTCACTGTTGCGGTTTTTTTTTTGTTTGTTTGTACTGCTGCATTTGTATTTTTAATTTTTCCTAATAAAGAACTGTTATTTCTACTTCCATATCTTTGCCTGAGTGCCCCTTAATTTCAAAAGTAATTATTATTTTATAGTGATTAATATTACTATTATTATGATGTAAAGGGAGGGGGTTTACATTTTCTATTTCAGTGGAGGTTCCTGAAATGGGGAGACACCCTCAAGGACGGGCCATGTAAAATAGTTCCTGAAATTTGTAAATTAGTGTATGGATATGCATGGTGGTCTATGAATATGCAACAGGCTGATCTAATTAAAACCAGATTAATTAAGGGGTGTCCCTGAAAATAACTGGGGAGTCTTGGTGGCCATAGCAACCTTTGCTCGATGGTCCTTTTCTCCCATTATATCAGCCTGTTGCATGTTCATAGATCTTTTTGCATATCCATAAACTACTTTACATATTCCAGGAACAAAATTGGCTTCATCCTGTTTGGGGGACCTATCCCCCTCCCAGCTGAATTTTGGGGGTCCCATCCCCTTCCCCGTGTTTGGTTTTGGGGGTTCCAAGTCCCTCCTGCTCCGTTTTGGGGTCCCGACCCCGTTTGGGATTAATTTGGGGGCCCCACCCCATCCCCATGGTCACCTCGCCCCTCCCCAAATTCCGCTCCTGGCAACTGATGAGTCATCAGCGAGACACGCTCTGATTGGCTGGCAATTACCCCGCGCGGTTGCTGATTATTTAACGCAGTGAGAGGCCTTGGTCTCTACCTGGCAACTGATGAGTCAGAGCCGAGCCGGGCGCTGATTGGCTGGAAATCGCTGAGCGGGGCCAATGCTCTGAGTTTCAGTGCCGCGCGTTCTGATTGGGCGGGATCTGTTTTGGGGTGGGGAGTGGAGGAACTGGGGTTACTTGGGCTTTATTTGGGTTTATTTAGGGATTGTTTGGGGTTTATTCGGGCTAATTTCTGGAGTATTTGGGGTTTATCTTGGGTTTTGCTTGATTTATTTCTCGTTATTTGCGGTTATTTGGAAGTATTTGGGTCTATTTAGGCTTATTTGGGTTTATTTTGGGTTATGTGGTGTTTTTGGAGTTCGTGGGGTTTATGTTGGTGTATTTGGGTTTTTTTAATGTGTACTTTAAAGCATTTGGGGTTATTTGCGTTTAAATTTGGTTTATTTTGTTTCTTTGGGGTTATTTGGATTTGTCTGGGGTTATTTGGGGGATTTTTAGGTGTTGTTTGGGGGTTTTTGGGGTTATTTGGGGTTTATTTTTAGTGTTATGAGGTTATTTAGGTTTTTTGGGTCACTTGGGGTCAAAAACTCCGGGAATGTTTCTCCTCCATAAAACGGGAATTTTTCCCAAAAAATCCGAGAGTTTTTCCCCGAAAAACCGGGAATGTTCCCTTAAAAATCCCGGACTTTTCCCCGCCAATAGCGGCGCGCCCCGCTCCAAACCATCCAATCGCCGCGCTTCATCTGCCAAATTACCCAATCACGGCGCACCCCGTTCCACATCAACCAATCACCGCGTCCTCAGCAACTCCCTCCTCCCTCGCCCCGAACGAACCAATCACCGCGTTTCCTGAGCAACCCCCCAAAACGAACCAATCACCGCGCGTCTTTCCTGAGCAACGCCCGCCTTTCCCTTTCTAAATCAACGAATCACCGCGCGTCTCCCCTCAGCAACTCCCGCCTTCCTTTTCTTTAACCATCCAATCACCAGACGTTTTCCGTGCGGATCCCCCGCCAATTCAACCAATCACCGCGCGCCTCCCCTCAGCAACTCCCGCCTCCCCTGCCCCTTATCTGTCAATCATCGCGCCCTAAACTAAACCAACCAATCACCGCGCGGCTCCCCTCAGCAACTCCCGCCCTCCCCGCGCCACTCCAGCCAATCAGAGGCGAGCCCGAAGACGCGCCCCCTGACCCCGGGGCCGGGCACGGCCGGGCGCCCCCCCCCCCGCCGCCGCCCCCCGGGACCCCTCAGGGACCCCCTTGGGAGCCGCCGACCCGGGCTCGGGCGGGTCCTGCGGGAGGCGCTGGAGAGAGCGGGGGAGGCGCTGGGAGAGGAGGGGGGGCTCCGGGAGCTGCTGAGGAGGCGCAGGGACAGGTGAAGGGTCCTGGAGGGGTCGTGAGGGGAATTTGGGGAGGGGTCCTGAGGGGTTTGGGGGAGGAACTTGGAGAGGGTCTGGGGGGAACTGAGGGGGTTTTGGCGGGGTCTGGGGGGGGTGTTTGGGGGGTTTTGGGGAGGGGTCCTGAGGAATCATGGGGCGGTTTTGGGGAGGGTTTGGGGGCTGGGGGGGTTTTGGGGGGTCTGGTTGGGGGTCTTGGGGGGGGGGGTTTGGGGAGGGGTCTGGGGGGGTTTTGGGGAGGGGTCTGGGGGGCTTTGGGGGGGGGGTCTTGGGGGGGTTTGGGGAAGATTTTGGGGAGGGGTCCTGGGGGGTTTTGGGGGTTGGAGGGGTTTGGGGAGGGGTCTGGGGGTCCTTGAGGGGGTTTTGGGGGATTTGGGGGGCTTTGGGGGAGGAATTTGGGGAGGGGCCTGGGGATTTTGGGGGTCTGGGGGAGGGTTTGGGGGGTTGGGGTTTGGGGGAGGGGTCTGAGGGGTTTGGGGGATTTTGGGGGCCTTGGACCCCCAAAAATCCCCCTCCCCCCAAACCACCCCCAAAATACCCACAAAACCCAAATACACACAATACCCCCAAAGCCCCAAAAATCCCCCCCAAATCCCTCCAAAATCCCAAAAATCCCCCCAAGTCCCCCAAAATGCCCCCAAATCCCCACAAATCCCCCCAAAACCCCCAAATCCCACCCAAAATCCCCCCAAAACCAAACCCCAAAATCCTCCCCAATATCCCCCAAAATTCCCAAAATCCCCCAAACCCCCAAAATCCCCCCCCCAAAATCCCCCAAAACCCCAAAAATCCCCCCAAACCCCCCCAAAATCCCCCCAAATCCCCCCAATCTATCTAAAATCCCCCAAAATCCCCCCAAAACCCCCCAAACCCCCCAAAAAATCCCCCAAACCGACCCCCAAAATCCCCCCAATCTACCCTAAAATCCCCAAAAACCCCCCAAAACCCCCAAAAATCCCAAGTCCCCCAAAAATCCCCAAAACCCCCAAACCCCCAAAACCCCCCCCAAATCTACCAAAACCCCCCAAAATCCCCCCAAAACCCCCAAAATCCCCCCAAAACCCCCAAATCCCCCACCACCTAAAAATCCCCCAAAATCCCCCAAACCCCCCAAAAACCCCCCAAAACCCAAATCCCCCCAAAATCCCCCCCAAAAATCCCCCAACCCCCCAATCCCCCAAAACCCCCCAAAATCCCCCCCAAAATCCCCCCCAAAAAATCCCCCAAATCCCCCCAAATCCCCCAATCGCCCAAAAATCCCCCAAAATCCCCCCCAAAAACCCCCACAAACCCCCCAAACCGACCCCCAAAATCCCCCCCAATCTACCTAAAATCCCCAAAACCCCCCAAAAATCCCAAGTCCCCAAAAATCCCCAAAACCGCACCCCCAAAATCCCCCAACCTACCCAAAATCCCCCAACCTACCTAAATCCCCCCCAAAACCCCCACCCCCCAAAACCCCCAAAATCCCCCCAAACTGACCCCCAAATCCCCCAAAAATCCCCCAAAACCCCCAAAATCCCCCAAAAGCCCCCCAAAATCCCCCCAAAACCCCAAAATCCCCCAAAATCCCCCCAAACCCCCCCCAAAATCCCCCCAAAACCCCCAAAATCCCCCAAACCCCCAAATCCCCAAAAACCCCCCCAAAATCCCCCAAATCCCCCAAAATCCCCCAAAATCCCCCCCAAATCCCCCCCCAAAAAATCCCCAAAATCCCCCCCAAATCCCCCCTAAAACCCCCAAAACCCAACCCCCCAAACTCCCCCCCCCAAACTCCCCCCCAAAACCCCCAAAAACCCCAAAACCCCCAAACCCCCAAAATCCCCCCCAAAACCCCACAAAACCCCCAAAATCCCCCCACCCCCCCAAACCCAAAATCCCAAAACCCCCCAAACCCCCCCCCAAAAATCCCCAAACCCCCCAAAACCCCAAAAAACCCCAAAACCCCAAAAAACCCCCAAAACCCCCCCCCCAAATAAAACCCCCCAAAATCCCCCCAAAACCCCAAAATCCCCCAAAACCCCAAAAACCCCACAAAACCCCAAAAAATCCCCCAAAAACAAAATCCCCCAAAATCCCCCAAAATCCCCAAAATCCCCCAAACCCCCAAATCCCCCAAACCCCCCAAAACCCCCAAAACCCCCCAAAATCCCCCCAAAACCCCCAAAACCCAAGTCCCCCCAAAACCCCAAAAATCCCCCCCAAAAACCCCCAAAATCCCCCAAAGCCCCTTCCCCCCAAAACCAGAAAATCCCCAAAATCCCCCAAAACCCCCACAAAATCCCCCCCCCCCCAAAATCCCCCCAAAACCCCTAAAAAAATCCCCCAAACCCCCCCCAAAACCCCCAAGCCAAATCCCCCAACCCCAAACCCCCCAAACCCCCTACCAAAAACCCCCACAAAACCCCCACAAACCCCCCCAACCACGCAAAGTTCTCCATGGCTCTGCTGGGACCCCCCCACTTGGGTCTGGGGGCCTGCTGGAGACAGCGGCCAGGGTCCCCCGCCACCGCGGGAGATGTTCTCAGGTGGGAACCGGGGGGTCCTGGGGGGGTTTGGGGGATTTTGGGGGGATTTTGGGGGATTTTGAGGGGGATTTGGGGGCATTTGGGGGGATTTTTGGGGGGATTTTGGGGGATTTTTGAGGGGATTTTTGGGGGTGTTTGGGAAGATTTGGAGGGTTCTGGAGGGGTTTGGGGAGTGGGGGGGACTTGGGGGGGGATTTGGGGGAGTTTTGGGACATTTTTGGGGATTTTGGGGAGTTTTGGGTGGATTTTAAGGGAATTTTAGGGGGGGGGGATTTTAGGGGTTTTTGGGGGGAATTTGGGGGATTTAGGGGATTTTAGGGGGGATTTTCGGGTATTTTGGGGGGATTTGGGAAGATTTGGAGGGTTCTGGGGGGGTTTGGGGGATTTGGGGGGGTTTGGGGGGGGATTTGGGGGGGTCTTGGGGGGTGTTGGGGAAGTTTTGGGGGGACTTTGGGGGAATTTGGGGGGAATTTGGGGGGATTTGGGGGGATTTGGGTCTGGGGGCTCTGCTGGAGACAGCGCGGGCCAGGGGCTACACCCGCCACGGGGAGATGTTCTCAGGTGGGAACCGGGGGTCCTGGGGGGGTTTGGGGGATTTGGGGTTTTTTGGGGATTTTGGGGGTTTTTTTGGGGGGGATTTGGGAAGATTTGGAGGGTTTTGGGGGGTTTGGGGAGATTTAGGGGGTCCTGGGGGGATTTGGGGGGTCCTGGTGGGGGGATTTGGGGGGGATTTGGGGATTTGGGGGGGGGAGTTTGGGGGGGTTTTGGGGGTGATTTAGGGATTTTTTGGGGGATTTTAGGGGATTTTGGGGGGATTTTAGCGGATTTTAGGACAGTTTTGAGGGGATTTTGGGGGGATTTTAGGGGGGATTTGGGAAGATTTGGAGGGTTC
This sequence comes from Camarhynchus parvulus, assembly GCF_901933205.1. NCBI lineage: Eukaryota > Metazoa > Chordata > Aves > Passeriformes > Thraupidae > Camarhynchus > Camarhynchus parvulus. Next base: position 4,909 of record NW_022148644.1, on the reverse strand, counting down.
TGGAGGGGTTTGGGGGAGATTTGGGGGGGGATTTGGGGGACATGTGGGGGGTTCTGGGGGATTTTGGGGGGGATTTTAGGACATTTTTGGGGGGGTTTGGGGGACATTTGGGGGGATTTGGGGATTTATAGGATTATTATGGGATGTTTTTGGGATGTTTGTGCGATTATTATGGGATGTTTTTGGGATGTTTTTGGGATGTTTTTGGGATGATTCTGAGGATTTTTGGGGGTGACTTTTGGGATATTGTGGCGGTGATTTTGGGGATGTTTTTGGGGTGTTTACGGGATTATTTTGGGGTTATTCTCAGGATGTTTTTGGGGTGATTTGGGGATGTCTCTGGGATGTTTATGGGATTATTTTGGGATGTTTTTGGGGTGCTTTTGGGATGTCTCTGGGATGTTTATGGGATATTTTTGGGATGTTTTTGGGGCGGTTTTGGGATGTCTCTGGGCTGTTTCTGGGCTAACTCTGGGATTATTTTGGGATGTTTTTGGGGTTATTCTCAGTATGTTTATGGGATTATTTTGGGATGTTTTTGGGGTTATTCTCAGTATGTTTATGGGATTATTTTGGGATGTTTCTGGGCTCACTCTGGGATATTTTTGGGATTATTTTGGGCTGTTTCTGGGCTGTTTCTAAGCTCACTCTGGGATTATTTTGGGATGTTTATGGGGTTATTCTCAGTATGTTTATGGGATTATTTTGGGCTGTTTCTGGGCTGTTTCTGGGCTCACTCTGGGATATTTTTGGGATTATTTTGGGCTGTTTCTGGGCTGTTTCTGGGCTCACTCCGGGCCGTTGCCGTGTCCCAGCCGCCCACGTGGCCGCGCTGGCGCAGGAGCTGCTGCCCTGCAGGGCTGAGCTGCTCCAGGGGGGGCTGGGGGGGCCCAACCGGGCCCGGCTCCTGCGGCACCTCCTGCGCGGGCGGCCCCTGCTCGTGCCGTATCCTTCTTTGGGGGTCACGTTTGGGGTCTGGGGCGGCCCCTGCTCGTGCCGTATCCTTTTTTGGGGTCACGTTTGGGGTTTGGGGCGGCCCCTGCTCGTGCCGTATCCTTTGGGGGTTTGGGGTCACGGTTTGGGGTCTGGGGTCAGGGTTTGGGGTTTGGGGCGGCCCCTGCTCGTGCCGTATCCTTTGGGGTCACATTTGGGGGTTTGGGGTCACGTTTGGGGTCTGGGGCTTTTGGGGTTTGGGGCGGCCCCTGCTCGTGCCGTATCCTTTGGGGGGTCACGTTTGGGGTCTGGGGGCTCCATTTGGGGTCTGGGGGCTCCTTTTGGGGTCTGGGGGCTCCATTTGGGGTTTGGGGCGGCCCCTGCCGTGTGGGATCCTTCTTTGGGGTTTGGGGTCTGATTTGGGGTTTGGGGTCACGTTTGGGGTTTGGGGCGGCCCCTGCTCGTGCCGTATCCTTCTTTGGGGTCACATTTGGGGTCTGGGGTCAGGGTTTGGGGTCACATTTGGGGTCAGACTTTGGGGTCAGACTTTGGGGTTTGGGATGGGAATGGCCCTTGCTCGTCCCGTATCCTTGGGGATTTGGGGTTTGGGGTCTGGGGGCTCATTTGGGGTCAGGGTTTGGGGTTTGGGGCGGCCCCTGCTCGTCCCGTATCCTTCAGGGTCACGTTTGGGGTTTGGGGTCACATTTGGGGTCAGACTTTGGGGTTTGGGATGGGAATGGCCCCTGCTTGTGCCGTATCCTTCTTTGGGGTCACATTTGGGGTTTTGGGGGCTCCATTTGGGGTCAGACTTTGAGGTTTGGGGGCTCATTTGGGGTTTTGGGGGCTCTGTTTGGGGTTTGGGGGTCAGGTTTGGGGTTTTGGGGGCTCCTTTTGGGGTCAGACTTTGGGGTTTGGGGCAGCTCCTGCTGTTCTGTGTCCTTTGGGGTTTGGGGTCAGATTTGGGGTTTGGGATGGGAATGGCCCCTGCTCATCCCATATCCTTTGGGGGGTCACGTTTGGGGTTTGGGGTCAGGGTTTGGGGTTTGGGGGCTCCTTTTGGGGTTTGGGGGCTCCATTTGGGGTTTAGGGCAGCCCCTGCTCGTCCCACATCTTTCTGTGGGTTTTGGGGTCACATTTGGGGTTTGGGGGGTCAATTTGGGCTCAGGGTTTGGGGTCAGGATTTGGGATTTGCGGTCACGTTTGGGGTTTGGGGTCAGATTTGGGGTTTGAGGTTTGGGGCAGCTCCTGCTCGTCCTGTATCCTTTGGGGTCACATTTGGGGTTTGGGGTCAGGTTTGGGATTTGGGGTCACATTTGGGGTCAGGTTTGGGGTTTGGGATGGGAATGGCCCCTGCTCGTCCTGTATCCTTGGGGATTTGGGGTTTGGGGTCTGGGGGCTCATTTGGGGTCAGGGTTTGGGGTTTGGGGTCAGGGTTTGGGGTTTGGGGCGGCCCCTGCTCGTCCCGTATCCTTTGGGGTCTGATTTGGGGTCTGGGGTCAGGGTTTGGGGTTTGGGGTCACATTTGGGGTCAGACTTTGGGGTTTGGGATGGGAATGGCCCCTGCTCATCCCGTATCCTTCTTTGGGGTCAGGTTTGGGGTTTGGGGGCTCCATTTGGGGTCAGATTTGGGATTTGCGGTCATGTTTGGGGTCTGGGGGCTCATTTGGGGTTTGGGGTCAGGGTTTGGGGTCAGATTTGGGGGTTTGGGGTCTCTCTTTAGGGTCTGGGGTCCCATTAGGGATTTGGGGTCTCCATTTGGGGTCTGGGGTCCCCTTTAGGGTTTTGGGGTCCCATTTAGGGTTTGGGGTCCCCTTTAGGGTTTGGGGTCTCCATCTGGGGTTTTGGGGTCCCATTTGGGGTTTTGGGGTCCCATTTGGGGTTTTGGGGTTTCTCTGTGGGTTTGGGGTCCCATTTGGGGTCTGGGGTTCCCTTTAGGGTTTGGGGTCCCATTGAGGGTTTTGGGGTTTCTCTGTGGGTTTTGGGGTCCCCTTTAGGGTTTGGGGTCCCATTTGGGATTTGGGATCCCATTTGGGGTTTTGGGGTCCCATTTAGGGTTTGGGGTCCTCTTTAGGGTTTGGGGTCCCATTTGGGGTCTGGGGTCCCATTTAGGGTTTGGGGTCCCATTTAGGGTTTGGAGTCTCCATTTGGGGTCTGGGGTCCCATTTGGGGGTTTGGGGTCCCATTTGGGGGTTTGGGGTCTCTCTGTGGGGTTTTGGGGTCCCATTTGGGTTTTTGGGGTCCCATTTGGGGTTTTGGGGTGCCGCTGTTGTCCCTTGACCCCCCAGCTATGACGGGGACAGCAACCACGCCCCGTGCAGCCGCCGCGGCCACCGAGCCCACTGGGCCCTGCTCATCGGTGAGGGGGGGTCCCCTAAAATCACCCCCAAAATCCCCTAAAAAAATCCCAAAAATTCCCCCCAAATCCACCCCAAAACCACCCCCAAAATCCCCTCCAAAAAAACCCCAAATCCCCCCAAAATCTCCTCCAAAAAAACCCCAAATTCACCCCAAACCCACCCCAAAATTCCCCCAAAATCCCCCAAATTCACCCCAAAAATTCCCCCAAAAATCCCCAATTCCAGGGCTCTCTCTGAATCCCCCTCCCCATTTTAGGGCTCTCTGAATCCCCCTCCCCATTTTGTGTCTCTCTGAATCCCCCTCCCCATTTTGGCTCCCTCTGAATCCCCCTCCCCATTTTGGCTCCCTCTGAATCCCCCTCCCCATTTTGGATCTCTCTGAAGCCCCCTCCCCATTTTGTGTCTCTCTGAATCCCCCTCCCCATTTTGGATCTCTCTGAAGCCCCCTCCCCATTTTGGGTCTCTCTCTGAATCCCCCTCCCCATTTTGGGGGTCTCTCTCTCTGAAGCCCCCTCCCCATTTTGTGTCCCCCTCTGAATCCCCCTCCCCATTTTGTGTCCCCCTCTGAAGCCCCCTCCCCATTTTAGGCCTCCTCGTGGCCGTGCCCCCCCAGGAGCCGCTGGGACCCCGATTCCAGAGGGACCCCGAGATCCCCAACGTCTTCCACGCCCGGGAATTTGGGGCTGGGGGCTTCCAAAATGGGGCTGGGGGCTTCCAAATTCGGTTTTTGGAGTCCTTATTAGAGGAGGGGTCTGCATTTGGGGAGGGGGCTCAGTGCCAGGAGGGGCTGCGGGGTTTGGGGCAGGGGTCGTGTTTTGGGTCTGGGGGCTCCCAATTTGGGTCTGGGGGCTCCCAATTTGAGTCTGGGGGCTCCCAATTGGAGGAAAGGCTGCGGGATTTGAGTCTGGGGTCCCAATTTGAGTCTGGGGTCCCAAACAGGAAGAGTAACCCCAAATTGGGTCTGGGGTCTCCAATTGGGGCAGGTGAGCCTGAATTGGGTCTGGGGTCCCCAATTGAGTCTGGTGATCCCAAATTGGGTCTGGGGTCCCCCTTAGGCCCGGGTGACCCCGAATTGGGTCTGGGGTCCCCCTTAGGCCCGAATGAGCCCGAATTGGGTCTGGGGTCCCCAATTGAGTCTGAGGTCCCAAAGGGGCCTGAATTGGGTCTGGGGTCCCCAATTGAGTCTGGTGAACCCGAATTGGGTCTGGGGTCTCCAGTTGAGTCTGGGGTCCCAAAAGGGCCTGAATTGGGTCTGGGGTCCCCCTCGGGCCCGGGTGATCCCGAATTGGGTCTGGGGTCTCCAGTTGAGTCTGGTGATCCCGAATTGGGTCTGGGGTCCCCATGCAGGCCGGGTGATCCCGAATTGGGTCTGGGGTCCCCCTCGGGCCCGCGTGATCCCGAATTGGGTCTGGGGTCTCCAGTTGAGTCTGGTGATCCCGAATTGGGTCTGGGGTCCCCCTCGGGCCCGCGTGATCCCGAATTGGGTCTGGGGTCCCCATGCAGGCCGGGTGATCCCGAATTGGGTCTGGGGTCCCCCTCGGGCCCGCGTGATCCCGAATTGGGTCTGGGGGCGGCGCTGGTGCTGGCGCTGCAGGGGAAGAGCCCCCGGCCGCAGCTGT
>NW_022148643.1:0-14548 GCF_901933205.1 Camarhynchus parvulus | reverse complement strand
TCCCAGATTTCCTCCTGCAGCGTTCACTGGTCATTCCAACACGCCCCTTTGAATTCCTTCATGCTTTGAGCTTTCAGAAGTTTAAATATCTCCTTACTCAGCATCTTAGGTGTATTTTTATCTTTCATATCACCTCTTCTTATGCCTTTGTCTAAAATCCTTCCTGAATGGCAATCCCATGTGGGTGGTGGACATGTCAGATGCTGCTGGGGTGTCAAAGGAGCTGAGGGAAGGGTTTGGATGTCTATTAAATGTTATCATTTTCACATTTTTTATGTTGGCCAAGAAGAAAAACCTTTCTTGTGCCTCTGAGTCTCAGCAGTTCCTGGTCCCTCCAAGGACACAAACCTGATGAGTTGTGGTTCCCACTCCAGTGGCTGCACTTGGCCCTCCCTCCATGGCCAGAGCAGAGCCCTTGTCCCACAAAGTCCCTGGCACTGGAGGGATGAAGGAAACTGGACAGGCTGTGGGGATCAGGGGCAGGGCAAAGCCAAGGGGAAGAATGACTTTTGCATTTGATGGAGCTCTGCCTTCCCTTGGCTTTGCTGGCTGACAAGAAATGAACATCCTTCTGTGTCTTGGGCAGCTCCTTCTGCAGGGAAGGCAGGTGGGAGTTGGAGCCAAGGAGCTGAAAGCTGCAGGTGCAGCCTGGGCTGGAGGGAGCTCAGATTTGCACAAGGCTGCTCTGAGTGCCAGGGCTTGGATGGGGGAAATGGTGGGCTGGGGGTAGGGACAGAGTCTGATTGATTGTCAGCCATGAAGGGTCTTGATTTTCATATCCATTCAAACTTCATTAGGAGGTACTTGGATTCAGTGTCAATTGGAGATTGCATATATCCATGTATTAACTGGAAGAAAAACCTAAGCAGGGCGTAAAAAATGTTTTCTCACTGTCTTTTAAAACGTGATCAATTCTGATTGAATACACTTCAAGCCTCTGGAGCAGTAAAATTCAGCCACAGCCTCCAAGTTGCTGAGGATGTCAGCAGCCCCCACTGAGCCATCCCTGCCCAGAGACCGTGGGGGAATGGGCAGACAAGGAGAGCGTCCCTGGGGCTGGGGCAGCACAACTCAGAGGTGCACCAGCGCTCCAGCTGGGAAAATGGAGTGTGGAATGTGGTGGGAAAGCCCCGCCTGGCTGGGCTGCATAGCACAGACAAGCCCTGACTCCCATGCCCCCAAACAATTCTCTCAATGAGACATTTTAAAGGAATTACAATTATTTGTGTCCTCTGAGTTGGATGTACTGGAGAAATACCTACAAGAGATTCTCAGGAGCTCCAAACAACCAAACAGCCTTTACTGGGAACTTTAGAAAATCAGAGAATCTTTGGCAAATGGTTTAAAATGTCAGTCAATCAACAAAATACACTTCTCAAAGCATTAACTTGGCCCATTCAACTGCACAACTCTAAGCCCACTCTATTTTAAGTTAATGAAAATTCCCAAGGGGACAGAAATAGAAGAAGTAGACAGAGAAAGAGAGAAAGACAAATGAGATGCAGAGAAGCACCCACAGCTGGATTCCAGTGTAGTTCAGATGGAAATTCCAAGAGGAGGTAGGGTCAAGATGTGTGCTTGCCTTGTGGTCAGCCTTCAATACCCCTTGGTCTTCCTGGGCCCTTCCCCCAGGTGGGACTTGGGCTCATTTGGTCCCTCAGGAGCTGGGCTGGGGCTGCAGAGGTGGCTGTGGAGCATTGCCTGTGCTGTGCCAGGGACTGGCAGACACTGCTGGGCTGGGATGGAGGCTCTGGGGGGATTGGGGCTCCAGGGCAGGGCAGGGCTGGGGTCACAGGGCAGAGTAAGGCTGGACCTGCCCCTTCCTCCCCCCCCCCCACAAAATATTTTGAGCCAACAATCTCCTCCAGTTTGTCACAATAGGCAGTGTTGGAGGTGGAACCCAAATTTGGCCATGGGCACCTGGAGAAGCAGGACAGTTCCTTTCCATAGGAAGGAAAGCACGGAGCCTTTGCCAGGGTTTTGGGGACAGATGAGAGGTGACCCTTTTGAAACCACTGTCAGACAGACTTCTTCTGGCAATATTGCTATGGGAACAATGCCTGGATATAAGGAAATTTGGAGGTGAAATCCCAATTCTGGCCATGGGTGCCTGGAGCAGAAGGACAGTTCTTTTCCATAGGAAGGAAAGCAGGGAGCCCCAGTGTTTCAGCAGCAGATGAGAAGAGACCCTCAACATGCCAAGGTCAGCTGGAGCAGTCAGGTGGCCCATGGGAGGCCAAACCAGCCAGAGCTGTTCCATGTTCCCTTGGTTTTATGGGGCCCTGAGGTGTCACAAGGGTGTCTTGGTTCCATGGGGTCCCACAGTGTCACAATGGCCCCCAGGTTCCTCAAGGTCCTGCAGTGTCACAATGGTCCCAAGGATTCCATGAGGCCTTGCAGTGTCACAATGGTCTCCTTTGTTCGATGGTTCCCCACAGTGTCACAATGGTCCCTTGGTGTCACAGGGCCCCACAGTGTCACAATGGTCCCTTGGTTCCATGGGCCCTGTGCTGCTGCATTCCCCCCTCCCCTTCTCAGGCCGCCCTGCCAGCTGAGAAATGCTCCTTGGGCTTCGGCCTTGGCCAACAGCCCCTGGGCTCAGCTCCTCTGCAGCTCATCACAAACACTGTCTGCTCCAGGCACTGCTGCTGCCCAACCAGCTCCTGGTTCCTTTAGGAGCAGCTCTGGGAGCTGTTTTTGTTCCCTCCGTGGCACAACATCCCTGTTCTCACCCTGTGTCATGGTTTGACCCTGGCACAATGCCAGTGCCCCATGAAAATACACCTTCCCTGGTGTCTGCTGTGACATGTGACCTGGAATAAGCAAAACAGGCTTCTACTTAGGAATAAAGGAAAGAAGACTTTATTAACTACACTACAACTACATATAAAAAGAAACACACAAGAAAAATGAAAACCTTGCAAAAAACATTTTACTCCTCCCCCCACCAAATTCTCCCAATACAATACATCTCTCCCCCAAATTCCCACCTCTCAGTCCATCACCACCCTTCAGACAATCAATCCCCAGTTCATCAAGAGGAGAGGAGTCTTCCTTGTGCCATAGGCTTCCCCTGGAAACACCGTTGAAACCTCGTGTGTTTCCATGTCACTCGTGGCACCGCCCAGAGTACATCTGCCGTCGTGACCTCTTCCTTCCATGCCCCGTGCTCTCACCACTGCGCATGGACCAGAACTGCTTCTAGGGTTCCCCTTTTAAGGATGCTTTGACCAGTTCCAAAAAAAGCACAGTCTCTCACTTTTGGGACAACTGTCCCCCCAAATTTGTTTGCCCCCTGGGGCTGGGGGGCACCAACACTGAACTCTCTTGGCTCCAAGCCATTGCCTTCCCCCTAGATGCAGTTTCTGTGTCACACGAAAAAAAAAGGTTCTGTCCATGGCTATACAAGAAAAGTCCAGCAAAAAGCCACTCCATCTCTTCCCACCTAAGGTTCTTCTCCACCTCTCTCATGGCCCATTTCCTCTTATCTCATCTCTTATCCCTCTTCTCATTCAGCTCCAGAAAAAGTCAATGCTCTGCAAGGTTTTCATTGTCCAAAAAGGGTTAAAGGCTCCTACCAGCAGCCAGACTCCTTCTCCTGCACTTTCCCCCTCCTTCTCCACAAGCCGGGCATGCCGCCAACTTCAAGGCCTTCAAGGCCACAGCCCCGTGCACCGAGCGCCGGCTTCTCTCTCCCGTCTCCCGGGGTGGGGGCTTCCCGATACCTCCCGCTGCTTCTCTCTCTCTCTGTCTCTCAGGGTTCCTCCACCCTTCCATCCTGCAGGGGCTTTCACTGCCTTTCTCTGTCCAGGGCCCGGCTCACCTCAAGGCCGCATGGCTTTTCTCGTCCCCCGCCCAGCTCAAAGCCGGGCAGGGGAGGTTATGACTCTTCCCCGACCAGAACTCAAAGAGGAAGTCCCAAGGGAAAGCTCTGCTTTTAACCCCTGTGTTCTCAGAGGCGTATCCAATGCCCCAATGGTCAAAGCAGGTGCCAATTAAAATCTGAACACCTAATTGGCCTGACCACTGCATTCCCAGAAAACCTACTTCCTCAAACCATGACACCCTGCCAAAGAAAGCCGCTGATGCCAAGTGCGGCCAGGATGAACCATTGCTGGGACTGAAGCCCCTCTCTTGGGGCCCTGCAAACAGCGCTCCAAAAGGAGCCCTTGGAGCTCTCCTGGGCCAGCCACTCCCTCTGAGTGGGGCCTCTCCCAGCCGGGAACTCTCCCGTTTGCTGCACTCGGGGATCCCCAACAACGACGGAGCCTGGGCCGATCCCCCCACTCCTCCAGGCTCAGCCCTTCACCCGCTGGGGAGATGCCAAAGCATCAGCAGTGAGCATTCCCTGCCCCCAGGGGAATTGCTCACAGGTGCCTTGCACTGACTCTTGGTGTCTGTGTGCACACAGGAGTGCCTGTGCTGGGGAAATGTGGCAGAAATGCTGCTCTCTGAGGGGCTTGAGTGCCTTGGATAGCTGAGCTAGTCAGGCCTGTAGGTAAGGGTGAGTCACAAGCTGTAAGCCAAGTTAAATGCTGCTAAGAGTTGTTTTGCTAAGTTGTTAAGTTTAATATAAGTTGAATATTGTTAAGTGTTATTCCACTGTGAAATCATTAAGTCCTAGGTTATAAGTAAGGCTAAATACTGTTAAGTGCTGTTCTTTTGCTAAATGCTGAAGTCTAAGGTATCAGTCAAGGCTTGTTTTTGGTTCATTTCTGGTTTGACTGCCTGGATTTTGTTTGGTTTTGTTGTTGCTTTGTTTCCCTGGTGTACCTGAAGTGTCCAGTCAGGAGCAGAGTGACTCTTGCCAAGGAACTTTGTGCTGCTGTCCCTTAATATTCAATCTGTTTTTTGCTGATCCCTTGCTGGGGATTTTTTCAGCGCTCTCAAGGCCTCGTTGGTACCAGGGTGAAGGAGCCCTGGCCCAGGCTCTGGCCCTGGGGGACACGGGGACGCTGCCGGGGGTCCCTGTCCCCCTGTGCCACCCCCAGGCCCCTGGGATGTCACACAGCCAATCTGTGATGTCCCAGCCTGGGCTGTGATGCCACAGCCCCTCTGTGATGGCAGAACACACTCTCTGATGTCACAGCCTTCCCTCTGACATCACACAGCCTTGTCTGCGATGTCACAGGGAACACTGTAATGTCACACAGCCCCCAGAGATGTCACATCCTGCTCTCTGATGTCACAGAGCCGCCCTCTGCAATGGCACAGTCTGCTCTGTGACCTCATGGCCCAGTCTGTGATGTCAAAACCCACTCTGTGTTATCACATAGCCCACACAGTAATGTCATACAGCCACCCTGTGATGTCACAGCCTGCTCTGTGACATCACAGTCTGCTCTGTGTCATACAGCCACACTGTGATGTGACTGACTGCTCTGGGATGTCACACAGACCCCTCAGTGATCCCATGGCTGCTTGATGACCTCACACAGCCCACTCTGTGCTGTCACACAGCCCCTTGCTGACATCACAACTGCTCTGTGCCTCCATGACACAGCCACAGAGGTGCTGCTGTGACACAGCCCCCTCTGGGACATGCCACAGCCCCTGCCAGGGCTGAGCCCCTGTGAGCTCAGTCTGTGTCCTGCTGGTGTCCCTGAGGGGCCCTGGCAGTGCCCCAGCCCTGCTGGGCTGTGCACAGGAGCTGCTCCTGGCCAGAGCTGTCTCTCTGCAGCACTGCCCTTGCCAGGAGCTGCCTCTGTGCTCTGGTTTCAAAGCAAAACCAGTGAGAGATTCCAAGTCAGAAATACAATTTATCAGGAAAAGGGATAAAACCATATACATGCAATAACACAAAAGAAAAACCAGTGACAGAGTCAGAATACAACCTGACACCCTGCTAGTTAGGGGGGTGGCAGCAGTCCAGCTGAAATGGTCTTGTTGAAGTGGTGATCCTGTAGAAACTATCTGGTAGCTTTTGTCCTCTGGAAACCAGTGGGTAAGGGCAGCCGTTCCTCTGGGAATCCAGTGTAAAGACTGACTGCTCTGTCCCACAGCCCAGATTATATCCAGGTGGGGATGCTGAGCTGCTCCCCCTTGGGCAGAGCATCTCACAATGGGCTGAAATCGTTCTGAGTCATGGGTGAGTCCCTGATTACCTTATAAACAGAAATGGCTCCCAGAGGGAGTTATCTCTGAGTCATGAAGCAAGACATTAATGGGCCCATAAACAGGAGATAAGGAAAAAACCAATGCCCCTCCTGGTTTCAGCAGCTCCCGAGGATGGGAATAGAAGACATTTTTATATTGTAACCTAGGACACTCTGGGCCAGCAGCCCGGCCCAGCTCAGCAGCACAGACACAGCACAAGGACTTCAATGACCCTCTAGAGGATTTGGTGCTGTTTGCATCAGACTCAGTGCCTCAGAGTGTACTCAATAAACTTCTGAAGAACTCAAACTCACATTCAAAGTCCAAACTTTCATTAACTTTTAATGGGTCTCACTGAGGGACACAACTCATGTGAAAGTGTCCCCAGGTTCCAGGCAGAGCAGAACCCTGGAAGCACTGATGACAGGCAGGGACAAGCAAGGGAAACGTGTCTCTGGTGCTGAGCAAACCTGGATGTGTTTGAGGAATGCAAAGGACCAAGGCCTGAGCCCCAGCCCTTGGCCAGGCAGATCCTGTCCCTCCCTCCTTGCTCAGGGCTCTTCCCGGGATGGGCACTGGCATGTGGGGATGGGCAATGCCAGGGGCAGGAGCATGGGGCGGCCCCTGCCAGGCTGCTGAGCAGGGACAAGGAGCCAATGAGGCCCCAGGGCTGCCAGGGTCACTTGTCCCCTGCTGGCCCCAGGCCCAGCAGCCATGGCCAAAGTGCTGCCCAAGTTGGCTCTGGCAGGGCCTTGCAGCTGCTGCCCATCCCTGTGCCCTGTGCAGCCCAGGCTGTCCCACGGTGTCCCTGCCCTGCGCCTCTGTCCCTGCAGGCTGTCGGCATCCCCCGGCTGCCCCACCTGGCTGGCCCCTTCCTTTGCTGACAGCTCTGCCTCCTGCCTGCCCCTGCCTGCCCACACAAAGCCTGGGGCTGCTCCAGGCTCCTGCTGGGGGATGTGTTGCACCACAGCCCTGCCCTGGCAGGGAAATTCCTTTCTGCTGCTGCCCAGTCTGGGCCTCCCCAGCTGCCCTTGCTGCCATTGTTTCCTTCTCATGCTTATATCCTCTAGGAAGAAAAGCTCCAGCCTCTCTGAAACCACCCTTCAGCCCCTGCCAGGCTGCTCCTGTTCTGTCCTCAGTCTCCACCCCACTGAGCCCAGAGCCTGCAGCCTGTAGCTGCTGGTTATGTGATGAGGCCTCCAAACCCCATCCTGGGAGATTTTGGGTCCCCTCCAAGGTCTGTGAAAATGCAAAAATAGTGGTCAAAGGTATTTTCTCCCAAATCTTGCAGTGGCAGAACAAGGGTCAATATGTCTAAAGGGAATGAGGCTGGATTTACATTTGTTAGAAGGGAGAGATATTTTACAATGATGAGAGTGGAACAAAACTGCAACTGTTTTTCCAGAGAAGTGGATGTGCCATCCCAGCAATTGTCCAGGAGCAGGAGCTTTGTGCAACCTGACATAGGGAAACTCCATCCCCTCCCCAAGGATGGAATTCCTGTCGTGTGGGTTCTCTGCTGTGCTGGGTGCCTCACAAGGCTTCTAGCCAGAATGTCTGCTGAGGGCAGCCAGGCTGCTGCAGGGCAGTGACCTCACAGCCACCACCATGGCAGCCCTGTCCCCTGGGCCTGGCTCTGCCCTTTCCTCTGCCCCTGCCTTGGCTCTGCTGGCAGGAAGAGTTTTGTCATTAATATTTTGTCCCCAAGGTGCTGGGGCCAATGGCTTCCCAGTCAGGCTCCTGCAGCACAAGTGGCTGTTCAGATCCCAGTCAGGAATGAGCCCTGAGGCAGCAGCTCTGCAGTGGTGGCCACCAGGCCGGGCTGCCAAGGGAGGCTTCTGGCCATGGCCTGCAAGCAGCTGCTGCTGCCAAGGTGCCTTTGGTGCCTCGGGCTCTCCCTGGCACAGCTCCCAGCACGGCACTCTGCCCTTGTGCCCGAGGCCTTCCCTGTGCTGGGCTGGCCTGGGGCTGTTCCTGCAGCGGGACCTGCCCTGCTGATGGCACAGGAAAGGCAGTTCCTGCTGGAGCAGGAGGCTCTGCCTGCAATGGGCTCCAGCAACTCCAGCAAGGCCCTGCTGACTTCAAAACTGCTTCCCAGGGCAGAATATTCTAATTGTTAGAGCTCCTATGCTGTGGAGGAAATAACCCTGATCAAGATCTTTCTGTCTAATTGTGATCAGAATCAATCAGAGCTGTATTTATAGAAATCTATTTGGTATTCTATCATTAACTCTGTGGGACAAACTGCATTAAAGTTCATATCCACCTGTCCAATCTTTTGCACCTTTGTCAAAGTCTGGGGCTGGGATTGGGTCCAGCCACTCGCAGTCTCCTCTCTGAGATGGAATTTTAGAAGTCCAGGGGTCCTGCAGGGTTTTTGGGGTTCTGTGGTGGCTGCTGTGTGCCATTTCTCCACCTCATGTCTCAGCAGGAGTTTCTCCAAGAAAGAAACAAAGCTTTTGCCTGAAGCTCCCACTGTGCCCATGACAGGAACCCCTGTGAGTGTCTGGGACATCCCAGCTCGTTGGCAGCCTGGGGACTCCTGGGATGTCACCGTGGAGCCCCCGTGAGTGCCTGTGACAGATCGGTGCCTTTGCATCCCAAGGTGCCCTGGGATGTCACCATGGAATGGCTGTGACTGCCTCTGAGCACAGGGCTCTTTACCATGCCCAGAAAGCCCTGGGAGGTCTCCATGGAGCTCCTGTCTCTGTGTGTGACATTCCAGCTCTTGAACAGCCTGGAGAGTCTTGGAATGTCCCCATGGAACCCCTCTGAGGGCCTGTGGCAACTCGGTTCCTTAGCAGGCAAACAACATCAGGAACCTGTTGCTAAGGTCAGTTTCCATGGCAACCATCATCAGGACCCTGTTGCTATGGTCAGTTTCCATGGCAACCATCACCAGGCCCCTGTTGCTATGGTCAGCCCCTTGGCAGCTCCATGGAGACCCCATGCCAGGGGTGGTTGCTATGGACACCAGCTCAGGCCTGCAGCCAGAGCCCGTTGCCATGGCAACCATTGGCAGCCCCATCCCCAGGCTCATGGGATCCCAGAACCACAGAACTGGCTGAGCTGGGAGGGACCCATCAGGATCCTCGAGTCCAACTGCTGGCCCTGCACAGGACAGCCCAACAATGCCAGCCTGGGCCTGGCAGCGCTGTCCAAACGCTGCTGGAGCTCAGAGAGCCCTGGAGCTGGGACCCTTCCCTGGGGAGCCTGGGCAGGGCCCCAGCAGCCTCTGGGCAAAAACCTTTTCCTGACATCCAACCTGAGCCTGCCCCGACTCAGCTGCAGCCGTTCCCTCCACTCCTGTCCCTGGGCACCAGAGGGAAGAGGTTCCCACAGCCCCAGCCAGGGACCCGGCTCCCAAGGCTGTTGCCATGGCCACCAGGGCTGGCACCAGCTGGGATGCTCGGTTTCCACGGGCCGGGTTCAGGAATGGGATTCCCCAATTTCCTGCTGCTGCTAAAACCGCGCTGCCCGCTCTGCCCTCCCGCCTCCCATGGAAAGCACAAAAGGCAAAGATCTGGGGCTGGGATAAGAACAATTTACTGGGAACAGCAACCAGATAAGGAACAAACAGGAACAGCAACAACATTGATAACAGAAGGGATCAGAAAAACTATTTACAGGGAAAACTACAACACCACCAACTGTCTCTTCCCAGCCACATATTCCCTCCCACCTGGAAAGGACACCCTTCTCCTCAGGGGAGAGAGAGAGAGTCCCTTTCCTGCCCCTGGCAATGACCTGGGGTGGAAGTGAATGTAGTGACACAGCCATGGCCAGACCCTCATGTCCTTGGACCCACATCATGTCATTGGGAGGGGCAGGAAAAGGGACAGGTGTCTTCCAAGCATTAATGACAGGGATCATGGATCACCAGGGTTCTTCCCAAAGGGGATCCTCCAATGGGGGATGAAGCTGGAGCAGTGCAAGAAGCTTTTCCTGCAGTGGGGGCATTTGCAGGGCTTCCCTTACTGGTGCCTGCATTGGTGTTTGGTCAAATGAGACCTCTGGGTGAAGCTCTTCCCACACTTGGGACACTCGTAGAGCCTCTCCCCATTGTGGATGGGCCGGTGGGTGACAAGGGTGGAGTATTCTCTAAAGCCCTTCCCGCAGTCGGGGCAGCGGAAGGGCCTCTCCTCTGTGTGAATCTGCTGGTGCCTGAGGAGAGTGGAGAAACCTTTGTGGACACTCGGAACACTCGTAGGGCCTCTCCCCAGTGTGGATGTGTTGGTGGGTGATGAGCTCAGAGCTGCAGCTGAAGCCCTTCCCACACTCCCCACACTTGTAGGGCCATTCCCCAGTGTGGATCATCTGGTGCCTGATCAGGGTGCTGCTCTGCCTGAAGCTATTCCCACACTCCAAGCACTTGTAGGGCTTCTCCCCATTGTGAAGCTGCTCATGCATCACCAGTTCCGAGCCCTGGCTGAAGCTCTGTCCACCTTCCTGGCACGGGGTGGATCTTTCCTCCTCAGAGCACCCTGGGCTGGGTTTGGTGCCCCTCCTTCCGAGACACCTCCGAAGCTTTTCCTCTCCATCGGATTCCTGTGCAGTAGAGCCACTCAAAGTGGCCTCTTCCACGAGGTTCTGCTGCAGGGATTTGTCCTCCATGGTCTCCATCCTCAGCTTCTTGCCTGCGGGAGGAAGGACAAGGACAGCATGAGATTTGCCACAGGGAACAGGAAGGAGATCCCCCCAGTGCATCCCTGGCCGGACGGCATTGGCAGCGGTGTTGTCCTGCAGCCGGGGGCCATGCTGGGCTGGGAGATGGAGCAGGAGAGAGGGGGAAAGGGGCAGTGACTTCCTCCACAACTGCCTGGGTGTCCTGGGGCATTCTCTCAGTTTCAGAAGACAGGTGTCTGCTAGAGTCTCCCTTGAAATGGAAAATGTAAACACCCTCCTTCCAAATTGTTATAATTTTGAAATTATGGGGCTCTAAGGCAAAAGATGTGGGAAGAGGAATAACAGTTATTTAGCAGGAAAATTAAAATATAAATGCAATAGTACAAAGAAAAAACACTGACAGATTCAGAATACGACCTGACACCCTGTGGGTCACAGTGACGGTAGCAGTCCCAATAAACGGTGGCTGCAGTCCTCCTGCAGTGACAGGTGTGGCTCTGTTGAAGCAAGGATCTTGTAGGAGGGTGGAGTTTTCCTCTGAAGATCCAGTGGTGGTGGTGTTGGGCCTGGTCTTCCTCTGGGAATCCAGTGGAATAGGCTGACTCTGGTCTTCCAGCTCTCTGATTAAATCCAGGTAGGAATGCTTGGCTCCTCCCTCTGGGCGGAGCTTCTCACAATGGGATGATGTAATTTTATCAGTCATACAGTGACACTCAATGGCCCATTAACAGAAGATATCTCCTGGGAGGGAGGATGGGTTGTGGAAGAGATAAAGAAAACTGCCCAATTAAGAGAAGATAACTGCCCCATCAGATAGGAATAGAATACACCCCCCATGTCCAACCTAAGACAGCTGGTAAATGCTTTGCAGTGTTCTGTGTCTGTGTGTCTGTGTCCGTGTGTATTTTACACTCAAAGCCCCCCAGATTTCCAAGAGGTTTTCCCAGGGGTGTTGTCTTGTCCCTGTGTCCATCTGCACCTCCCGTCACTGTATCACTGTCACCTCCACCCATCTCTGAGCCCACTGGCACCTCCCAGGTTTGCACTGAGTCCCTCCCTCCTGCCCTCCAGCACCAGCAATGACCACGGCAGGGAGCTCAGAGCAGGAGCAGCGAGGCCAGGGCTAATGCCAGGATCATGAGCACCTGGCAGAGGCAGGAGGAATCCCCCTTTCCAGGGGCTGCAAGGGCTGCAAGGGGGGCACCCGTGTCCCCTCCCAGCCCCAGGGCTACAGACCAGGGAGGAGATGCCTCAACTGCCCCAGCTGAATTGCTTCCCTCAGCCCTTGGCCTGGGAAGCCTCTAGCTGAAGCACAACCTCTTGAAGAGAGTTCCCACAAGGAAGAGAAAAGAAAGGAATTGTTTCTTCCCTTTCCCTCATCCCTGCCCCTTGTGCTGATTTTCTTGCCATCTCTTAGCAAAACCAACAAAAAAAGCATCTGCAATGAGGTGTTTCCCAGGGTCAGTTCCTAAATAGGGCCAAAGGAAGGTTTTCTGCCAGGGAAAAAGTGCAAAATGTGGGATTTGTTCAGACGTTGAAAACATGACAATTTCTAAGCATTGGAAATCCAGAGACTATAAAAACAGAGTTTGCAGTTGTAATGGTCCCTCCCTCTTCCCACTGCTGATTTGTCACATCCCAACTCCAAAGGAGCAGATTATGGAAAGAAGACTCCAACAGGGAGTGTTGGAGGCCTAATCCCAGAGACAGGAAGAAAGAGTGAAATTGGGAAAAGATTTCCAGTTTTCTTATCATAATGACCACAAATAGCTCTGTAGTCCATGTGCAATATCCAGATGAAGAGGTGTGTTCCTCATTTTTAATGCCAAATTGCAGTACTTTGGAAATTCTTTCTGGATGAGAACAAATCACAGGCCAATAATTGACCCACTTAGGTTCCCAAATCAGAAATCATTAAACTTCTACCAAGATGTCTTTCTCTTCAGGTGTCCCAGATGGCAAGGCAAGATGGATTCTATTTGCCATCTGTATGGCAGTTTTCCTTATCTCTTCCACAACCACTCCTCCCTCCGGGGGGGACATCTGCTGATAACAGACTATTGAATGTCACTGATGACTGATAAGAACTACAGCATCCCAGTGTGAGATGCTCCACCCAGAGGGAAGAGCCAAGCATTCTAGCCAGATAGAATCTGGAGATTCTGGAACAGCAGCACAGCTTCTCCACTGGATTTCCCAGAGGAACAGCAGCTGCCTCTTCTTCCACTGGATCTTCCGAGAAAGACTTCACCCTTTTCTACAGGAGCCCTGCTCCAACAGAACCACACCTGACACTCCAGGAGGACTGCAGCCACATTTCCAACTGGATTGCTACCAACAATTGCTACAACAGGGTGTCAGGTTGAGTTCTGACTCTGTCAGTGTTGTTTTAGTTTGCTGCATTGTTTATTTTATCCTTTTATTTTCTTCCCTATGAAAGAACTGTTATTTCCTGCTCCCATACTTTGTATTTTTTGCCTGAGAGCCCCTTTATTTAAAATTTCGCCGGATTTTCAGGAGCCAACCCGGCCACTCCGGGCCTAGGCCCCAAACATAAACAACGGGCCTTTCCCTCTGAAACAAAACTCACCAGCCCCGGTCCTTGGTGGCAGATTGTGGGACTCCGTTGGCACTATCAAACCAGCCCGAGTTGGCACTGGTGCCAGCTTGGGTCTGGGAGGCATCCTGCGTATCGCGGATTTTCAGGAGCCAGCCCGGCCACTCCGGGCCTATGGCCCCCAAACATAAACAACGGGCCTTTCCCTCTGAAACAAAACTCACCAGCCCCGGTCCTTGATGGCAGATTGTGGGACTCCGTTGGCACTATCAAACCAGCCCGAGTTGGCACTGGTGCCAGCTTGGGTCTGGGAGGCATCCTGCGTATCGCGGATTTTCAGGAGCCAGCCGGCCACTCGGGCCTATGGCCCCAAACATAAACAACGGGCCTTTCCCTCTGAAACAAAACTCACCAGCCCCGGTCCTTGATGGCAGATTGTGGGACTCCGTTGGCACTATCAAACCAGCCCGAGTTGGCACTGGTGCCAGCTTGGGTCTGGGAGGCATCCTGCGTATCAGCGGATTTTCAGGAGCCAGCCGGCCACTCCGGGCCTAGATCGCCAAACATAAACAACGGGCCTTTCCCTCTGAAACAAAACTCACCAGCCCCGGTCCTTGATGGCAGATTGTGGGACTCCGTTGGCACTATCAAACCAGCCCGAGTTGGCACTGGTGCCAGCTTGGGTCTGGGAGGCATCCTGCGTATCGCCAGATTTTCAGGAGCCAGCCCGGCCACTCCGGGCACAGGCCCCAAACATAAACAACGGGCCTTTCCCTCTGAAACAAAACTCACCAGCCCCGGTCCTTGATGGCAGATTGTGGGACTCCGTTGGCACTATCAAACCAGCCCGAGTTGGCACTGGTGCCAGCTTGGGTCTGGGAGGCATCCTGCGTATCGCCGATTTTCAGGAGCCAGCCGGCCCCAAACACTCGGGCCTATGGCCCCAAACATAAACAACAACGGGCCTTTCCCTCTGAAACAAAACTCACCAGCCCCGGTCCTTGGTGGCAGGTTGTGGGACTCCGTTGGCACTATCAAACCAGCCCGAGTTGGCACTGGTGCCAGCTTGGGTCTGGGAGGCATCCTGCGTGTCATCGCGATTTTCAGGAGCCAGCCGGCCTCTCGGGCCTATGGCCCC
The DNA here is from genome assembly GCF_901933205.1 of Camarhynchus parvulus. Taxonomy (NCBI): domain Eukaryota; kingdom Metazoa; phylum Chordata; class Aves; order Passeriformes; family Thraupidae; genus Camarhynchus; species Camarhynchus parvulus. Next base: position 131 of record NW_022148643.1, on the reverse strand, counting down.
AAACATAAACAACGGGCCTTTCCCTCTGAAACAAAACTCACCAGCCCCGGTCCTTGATGGCAGATTGTGGGACTCCGTTGGCACTATCAAACCAGCCCGAGTTGGCACTGGTGCCAGCTTGGGTCTGGGAG
>NW_022148642.1:0-14815 GCF_901933205.1 Camarhynchus parvulus | reverse complement strand
AAAATGGGGAAAATCCATGGAAAAAATCAGCAAAATAAACGTAAAGAAATGGCATAAAATGGTGATTTTTGCCCAAAATCGGCCGTTTTTCCCCCAAATTTTGGGGGTTTTACACAGGAAGTGACAGGGCAGGAATTCCAGGAGCAGAATCCCAAAAAATCCCACCCAAAATGACCCAAAAATGGGGAAAATCCATGGAAAAATCAGCAAAAAACCAGTACAGAAATGGCTAAAAATGGTGATTTTTGCCCAAAATCGGCCGCTTTTTCCCCCAAATTTTTGGGGTTTTTCCCCCCAGGACTGACCGAGGCGGCGAGCAGGAAGTGGTAGGGCAGGAACTGGAGGTGCAGAACGTTCTGGAAGCCCGGAGCACGGATCTCCAGGCCTTGGTTGTCGAGATGCAGCAGGCAGCGCTTGCCACGGCCAGCAGGGACTCCGAGTGCAGCCAGCTGGGGAGGAAATTTGGGGTGAAAACCGGGGATTTTGGGAAAATTGGGGTTTTGGGGGGAAAAATGGGGGTTTGGGGGAAAAAATTTGGGGTTTGGGGGAAAAAATTGGGGGTTTTTAGGAGGAAAAATGAGGATTTTAGGTGGGAAAATGGACGTGGTAGGAGGGAAAAATGGGGGGTAAAGGAGGAAAATTGGGAATTTGGGTGAAAAAATGGGGATTTTGGGAAAAAAGGGGTTTTGGGGGGAAAAATTTGGGGTTTGGGGGAAAAATTGGGGGTTTTAGGAGGAAAATGATGATTTTAGGGAAAAATTGGGGTTTTAGGAGGGAAAAAATTGGGGGTAAAGAAGGAAAATTGGAGATTTGGGGTGAAAAATGGGGATTTTGGGAAAATTGGGGATTTTGGGGAAAAAATTGGGGTTTGTGGGAAAAAATTGGGGGGTTTTAGGAGGAAAAATGAGGATTTTAGGTGGGAAAATGGACGTGGTAGGAGGGAAAATTGGGGGATGTAGGAGGAAAATTGAGGATTTGGGGTGAAAAATGGGGATTTTGGGAAAATTGGGGATTTTGGGGGGAAGAATTGGGGTTTGGGGGAAAAATTTGGGGGTTTTAGGAGGGAAAATGAGGATTTTAGGAAGGAAAATGGGGGTTTTAAGAGAGAAAAATCAGGATTTTTTGGAGAAAAGGTTTTGGGTTTTTAAGGGAAAATTTGGGGATTTTCGGAGAAAATGGGGGTTGGGAAGGAAAAATGGGGATTTTGGAAACAACAAAAATGGGGATTTTGGGAAAAATGGGGATTTTGGGGGGAAAATTGGGGGTTGGGGGAAAAATTTGGGGGTTTTAGGAGGAAAAATGAGGATTTTAGGTGGGAAAATCGGGGGTTTTAGGAGGGAAAAATGGGGGGTAAAGGAGGAAAATTGGGAATTTGGGGTGAAAAATGGGGATTTTGGGAAAATTGGGGTTTTGGGAAAAAAATTGGGGATTTTGGGGGAAAAAATTTGGGGTTTGGGGAAAAAAATTGGGGGTTTTAGGAGGAAAAATGAGGATTTTAGGTGGGAAAATGGACGTGGTAGGAGGGAAAAATTGGGGTTTAGGAGGAAAATTGGGGATTTGGGGTGAAAAATGGGGATTTTGGGAAAATTGGGGGGTTTGGGGGAAAAATTGGGGGTTTGGGGGAAAAAATTTGGGGGTTTTAGGAGGAAAAATGAGGATTTTAGGTGGGAAAATTGGGGGTTTTAGGAGGGAAAAATGGGGGGGTAAAGGAGGAAAATTGGGAATTTGGGGTGAAAAATGGGGATTTTGGTAAAATTGGGGATTTTGGGGGGAAAATGGGGATTTAAGGGAAAAAAATTGGGTTTTTTGGGAGGAAAAATGAGGATTTTAGGAAGGAAAATGGGGGTTTTAGGAGGGAAAAATGGGGTTTTAGGAGGAAAATTGGGGATTTGGGGTGAAAAATGGGGATTTTGGGAAAAAATGGGGGTTTGGGGGAAAAAATTTAGGGTTTTGGGGAAAAATGGGGATTTTGGGGGGAAAAATGGGGGTTTTGGGGGAAAAAATTGGGGGTTTTTAGGAGGAAAAATGAGGATTTTAGGTGGGAAAATGGACGCGGTAGGAGGGAAAATTGGGGGGTGTAGGAAGGAAAATGGGGATTTGGGGTGAAAAAATGGGGATTTTGGGAAAAATTGGGGGTTTTGGGGGAAAAATTGGGGATTTTGGGGGAAAAAATTTGGGGTTTTGGGGAAAAAATTGGGGGGTTTTAGGAGGAAAAATGAGGATTTTAGGTGGGAAAATTGGGGGTTTTAGGAGGGAAAAATGGGGGGTAAAGGAGGAAAATTGGGAATTTGGGGTGAAAAATGGGGATTTTGGTAAAATTGGGGATTTTGGGGAAAAAATTGGGGGGTTTTAGGAGGAAAAATGAGGATTTTAGGAAGGAAAATGGGGGATTTAAGAGAGAAAAATCAGGATTTTTTGGAGAAAAGGTTTTGGGTTTTTAAGGGAAAATTTGGGGATTTTTGGAGAAAATGGGGGTTGGGAAGGAAAAATGGGAATTTTGGAAACAACAAAAATGGGGATTTTGGGAAAATTGGGGGTTTTGGGGGGAAAATTGGGGGTTTGGGGGAAAAAATTTGGGGGTTTAGGAGGAAAAATTAGGACTTTAGGTGGGAAAATCGGGGTTTTAGGAGGGAAAATTGGGAGGTAAAGGAGGAAAATTGGGGATTTGGGGTGAAAAATGGGGATTTTGGGAAAATTGGGGATTTTGGGAAAAAAATGGGGATTTTGGGGGAAAAAAAAAAAAACCGGTTTGGGGGAAAAAATTTGGGGTTTTAGGAGGAAAAATGAGGATTTTAGGTGGGAAAATGGACGTGGTAGGAGGGAAAAATTGGGGGGTAAAGGAGGAAAATTGGGGATTTGGGGTGAAAAATGGGGATTTTGGGAAAATTGGGGAGTTTGGGAAAAAATTGGGGATTTTGGGGTGAAAAATTGGGGATTTTGGGGGAAAAAATTTGGGGTTTTGGGGAAAAAATTGGGGGTATTTAGGAGGAAAAATGAGGATTTTAGGTGGGAAAATCGGGGGTTTTAGGAGGGAAAATTGGGGGGTAAAGGAGGAAAATTGGGAATTTGGGGTGAAAAATGGGGATTTTGGTAAAATTGGGGATTTTGGGGGGAAAAATGGGGATTTTGGGGGAAAAAATTTGGGGTTTGGGGGAAAAAAATTGGGGGGTTTTAGGAGGAAAAATGAGGATTTTAGGTGGGAAAATTGGGGGTAAAGGAGGAAAATTGGAGATTTGGGGTGAAAAATGGGGATTTTGGTAAAATTGGGGGTTTTGGGGGAAAAATTGGGAGTTTGGGGGAAAAAATTTGGGGTTTTGGGGGAAAAATTTGGGGGGTTTTAGGACGAAAAATGAGGATTTTAGGTGGGAAAATGGATGTGGTAGGAGGGAAAATTGGGGGATGTAGGAAGGGAAATGGGGGATTTGGGGTGAAAAATGGGGATTTTGGGAAAATTGGGGGTTTTGGGGGAAAAATTGGGGATTTTGGGGGAAAAAATTTGGGGTTTTGGGGAAAAAATTGGGGGTTTTAGGAGGAAAAATGAGGATTTTATGTGGGAAAATTGGGGGTTTTAGGAGGGAAAAATGGGGGTAAAGGAGGAAAATTGGAGATTTGGGGTGAAAAATGGGGATTTTGGTAAAATTGGGGATTTTGGGGAAAAAATTGGGGGGTTTTAGGAGGAAAAATGAGGATTTTAGGAAGGAAAATGGGGGATTTAAGAGAGAAAAATCAGGATTTTTTGGAGAAAAGGTTTTGGGTTTTTAAGGGAAAATTTGGGGATTTTTGGAGAAAATGGGGGTTGGGAAGGAAAAATGGGAATTTTGGAAACAAAAATAATGGGGATTTTGGGAAAAATGGGGATTTTGGAAACAACAAAAATGGGGATTTTGGGAATAAAAATTGGGATTTTGGGGAAAAATGGGGATTTTGGGAAAAAACCACGGGGATTTGGGGAAAAAATTGGGAATTTTAGAAACAAAAAAATGGGGATTTTGGGAAAAATGGGGATTTAGGGAGAAAGCTTGGGCCCTGTCCCTCCCAGTTTGTCCCAGTTTGTCCCAGTCCGTCCCAGTCCCATCCCAGTCCCTCCCAGTCCATCCCAGTCCCTCCCAGTCCATCCCAGTCCCTCTCAGTCCCCCCCAGTCCATCCCAGTCCATCCCAGTCCCTCCCAGTCCATCCCAGTCCCTCCCAGTCCATCCCAATCCCATCCCAGTCCATTCCCAGTTCCCCCCCAGTCCCCCCAGTCCATCCCAGTTCCTCCCAGTCTCCCCCAATCCCATCCCAGTCCATCCCAGTCCATCCCAGTCCCTCCCAGTCCCTCCCAGTCCATCCCAGTCCCCCCAGTCCATCCCAGTCCCCCCCAGTCCCTCCCAGTCCCTCCCAGTCCCTCCCAGTTCCTCCCAGTCCCCCCAGTTCCCCCCAAATTCCCCAGTCCCTCCCAGTCCCTCCCAGTTTTCCCCAGTCCCTCCCAGTCCATCCCAGTTTTCCCAGTCGCTCCCAGTCGCTCCCAGTCCCTCCCAGTCCATCCCAGTCGCTCCCAGTCCATCCCAGTCCCTCCCAGTCCCTCCCAGTCCCTCCCAGTTCCTCCCAGTCCCCCCCAGTTCCCCATCCCCAAAATTCCATTTTTCCCAGTTCATCCCAGTCATCCCCAGTTCCCTCCCAGTTTTCCCCAGTCCCTCCCAGTTCCTCCCAGTCCCCCCAGTTTTTCCCAAAAATCCCAGTCCCTCCCAGTCCCTCCCAGTTTTGAATTTTCCCTCCCAGTCCATCCCAGTTCCCCCCCAGTCCCTCCCAGTCGCCCCCAGTCCCACCTGAGGTCCTGCACTGGTTCCAGGACGCTGAACTTTTCCAGGAGGCCCCATGGGCCCAGTCCAGGGCGGCCACGTGATTGGGCCATTTTCCCTCCCAGTAACAGGAACCTGCCAAACTGGGAGTGACTGGGACGGACTGGGACGGACTGGGACGGACTGGGGGGGACTGGGATCAAACTGGGATGGACTGGGAGGGACTGGGAGGGACTGGGATGGACTGGGATGGACTGGGATGGACTGGGGGGGACTGGGGGGGACTGGGACGGACTGGGAGGGACTGGGACGGACTGGGAGGGACTGGGAGGGACTGGGAGGGACTGGGAATGTAGTAGTCCATACTGGTCCATACTGGTCCATACTGGTCTATACCCATCCATACTGGTCTATATCAATTAGGTACTGGTCCGCACTGGTCCATACTGGTTTCTCACCCGCCGCTTCGGGTGTAGTCCATACTGGTTTATACTGCTCTGTACTGGTCTATACTGGTTTATATCAATCTGTACTGGTCCATACTGGTCTATACTGGTTTATACTGGTCTATATCAGTCCATACTGGTCCATACTGGTCTCTCACCTGCCGTTTCAGGGGTAGTCCACACTGGTTTATACTGCTCTGTACTGGTCTATACTGGTTTATACTGGTCTATACCCATCCATACTGGTCCGTATTGGTCCATACTGGTCCATACTGGTCCATACTGGTCTATACTGGTATGTACTGGTCCATACTGGTCTATATCAGTCCGTACTGGCCCATACTGGTTTATACTGGTCCATACTGGTTTCTCACGTGCCGGTGGAGGTGTAGTCCATACTGGTCTATACTGGTCTATACCCGTCCATACTGGTCTATATCAGTCCGTACTGGTCCATACTGGCCCATACTGGTCCATACTGGTTTATACTGATCTATACCCATCCATACTGGTCCATACTGGTCCGTACTGGTTTATACTGATCTATACCCATCCATACTGGTCCATACTGGTCCATATTGGTCCATACTGGTTTATACTGGTCTGTACCCATCCATACTGGTCCGTACTGGTCCATACTGGTCCATACTGGTTTATACTGGTCTATACCCATCCATACTGGTCCATACTGGTCCGTACTGGTCCATACTGGTCTGTACTGGTGCATACTGGTCCGTACTGGTCTATACCCATCCATACTGGTCCATACTGGTCTGTACTGGTCCGTACTGGTCCATACTGGTCCGTACTGGTTTATTTTGGTCTATACCCATCCATACTGGTCCCCACTGGTCCCATTGGTCCGTAAATTCCCCATTTTCAAAATTCGTTCCGGTTTAGTCCAAAATTCCCCATTTTTCCCCCAAAATTCCCCATTTTTCCCAGCTCAAATTTTGCCAACCCCAAAATTCCCCATTTTCAGCCCAAATTCAGCACGATTTTTCCCCAAATTCAGCCCAAAATCCCCCAAAATTCCCAACATCCCCCAAAATTCCCCTTTTTTCCCAAAAAATTCCCCAAATTCCAACTTTGCCCCAAAAATTCCCTTTTTTTTTCCCAAAATTCCCCATTTTCACCCCAAAAATTCCCTTTTTTTTTTCCCAAAATTCCCCATTTTCACCCCAAAATTCCCCATTTTCCTCTGCAAAAATTCCCCATTTTCACCCCCAAAATTCCCTTTTTTTCCCCCAAAAATTCCCCATTTTTCCTCCCCAAAAATTCCCCATTTTACCCCAAAAATTCCCCATTTTCACCCCAAAAATTCCATTTTTTCCTTCCCAAAAATTCCCTTTTTTCCTCCCCAAAATCCCCCACTTTCACCCCAAAATTCCCCATTTTCACCCCAAAAATTCCCTTTTTTTCCCCAAAAATTCCCTTTTTTTTCCCCCAATTCCCCATTTTCACCCCAAAAATTCCCTTTTTGCCTTCCCAAAATTCCCCATTTTCCTCCCCAAAATTCCCCATTTTTCACCCCCAAAATTCCCCATTTTTTTCCCCCCCCAAAATTCCCCATTTTTACCTGCCCAAAATTCCCTTTTTTTCCCCCAAAAATTCCCCATTTTTCACCCAAAAATTCCTTTTTTTCCCCAAAATTCCCCCATTTTCCCCCAAAAATTCCCTTTTTCCTTCCCAAAATCCCATTTTTTCCCCCCAAAAGTTCCCCATTTTTTCCCCAAAAATTTTTCCCAAATTCCAACTTTTTCCCAAAAATTCCCATTTTCCCCCAAAAAAATTCCCCAAATTCCAACTTTTCCCCAAAATTCCCCAAAATTCCCCCCCAAAAATTCCCTTTTTTTCCCCAAAAATTCCTTTTTCCCCCCCAAAAATTCCCCAAAATCCTCTCCAAAAATTCCCCATTTTTTCCCAAAAATTTCCCATTTTTCCCCCCAAAATTCCCCATTTTTCCCCCAAAAATTCCCTTTTTTTTCTTCCCAAAATTCCATTTTTCCTTCCAAAATTCCCTTTTCCCCAAAATTCCCCCAAAATTCCAAATTTTTCCCCAAAATTCCCCTTTTTTCCCCAAAAATTCCCCATTTTCCCCAAAATTCCCCATTTTTCCCCCAAAATTCCCCCTTTTTCCCCCAAAATTTCCCCTTTTTCCCCCAAAAAATTTTTTTTTCCAAAAATCCCAATTTTTCCCCCTGTAATTCCCCATTTTTCCCCCAAATTTCCCATTTTTCCCCCCAAATTCCCATTTTTCCCCAAAAATCCCCATTTTTCCCCAAAATCCCCATTTTTTCCCCAAAATTCCCCATTTTTCCCCAAAATTCCCCATTTTCCCCCCAAAATTCCCCATTTTTCCCCAAAATCCCCATTTTTCCCCAAAATTCCCCATTTTCTCCCAAAATTCCCCATTTTTCCCCAAAATTCCCCATTTTTCCCCCCAAATCCCCATTTTTTTCCCAAAATCACCATTTTTCTCCAAAATCCCTTTTTTTTCCCAAAATTCTCAATTTTTCCCCCCAAATCCCCATTTTTCCCTCCCCAAACCCCCATTTTCCCCCAAAATCTCCATTTTTCCCTCCCAAAATCCCCATTTTTCCCCCCAAATCCTCATTTTTTCCCAAAATTCCCATTTTCCCCAAAATTCCCCATTTTTTCCCCAAAATTCCCCATTTTCCCCCAAAATCCCCATTTTCACCCCAAAATCCCAATTTTTCCCCCAAACCCCCATTTTTTCCAAAACCCCCATTTTTTCCCAAACCCACAATTTTCTCCCCAAATCCCATTTCTTCCCCCAAAATCCCCATTTTCCCCCCAAAATTCCATTTTTTTCCCCAAACCCCCATTTCCCCCCCAAAATTCCCCATCACCCCCCCAAATCCCCTTTTTTCCCCCCAAAATCTCAATTTTCTCCCCTAAAATCCCCATTTTTTCCCCAAAATCCCCATTTTTTCCCAAATTCCCCATTTCTTCCCCCCAAACCCCCATTTTCCCCCAAAACCACCCATTTCTTCCCCAAAATCCCATTTCTTCCCCCCAAATTCCCCATTTTTTTCCCCAAACCCCCATTTTTCCCCAAAATTCCCATTTTTCCCAAAATTCCCCATTTTTCCCCAAATTTCCCATTTTTCCCCCCCATTTTTCCCAAAATTCCCCATTTTTCCCCAAAATTCCCCATTTTCCCCAAAATTCCCCATTTTTCCCCCAAATTTCCATTTTTCCCCCAAATTCCCATTTTTTCCCCCCCATTTTTCCCCAAAATTCCCCATTTTTCCCCAAAATTTCCCCATTTTTCCCCAAATTCCCCCTTTTTTCCCCAAAATTCCCCATTTTTCCCCAAAATTCCCATTTTCCCCCCATTTTTCCCCAAATTTCCCCAAAATTCCCCATTTTTTTCCCCAAAATTCCCCATTTTTCCCCAAAATTCCCCATTTTTCCCCAAAATTCCCATTTTTCCCCAAAAAATTCCATTTTTCCCCAAATTCCCCATTTTTTTCCCAAAATTCCCCAAATTCTCCCCAAATTCCCCATTTTTCCCCAAATTCCCCATTTTTCCCCAAAATTCCCCCATTTTTCCCCAAAAATTCCCATTTTCCCCCCAAAATTCCCATTTTCCCCAAAATCCCCATTTTTCCCCCCATTTTCCCCCAATTTTCCCCATTTTTCCCCATTTTCCCCAAATTCCCCCCAAAATTTCCCCATTTTTCCCCAAATTCCCCATTTTTCCCCCAAATTCCCATTTTCCCCCAAAATTCCCCATTTTTCCCCAAAATTCCCCATTTTTCCCCAAAATTCCCCATTTTTCCCAAAATTCCCCACCCCCAAAATTTCCCCATTTTTTCCCCCAAATTCCCCATTTTCCCCCCAAAATTCCCCATTTTTTCCCCAAAATTCCCCATTTTTCCCCAAAATTCCCCATTTTTCCCCCAAATTCCCCATTTTTCCCCCAAATTTCCCCATTTTTCCCAAAAATTCCCATTTTCCCCCCAAAATTCCCCATTTTCCTCCCCAAAAATTCCCTTTTCCCCAAATTTTCCTTTTCCCCCAAAATCCCCATTTTTTTCCCCAAAATTTCCCATTTTTCCCCCAAAATTCCCCATTTTTCCCCCAAAATTCCCCATTTTCCCCCCAAAATTCCCCATTTTTCCCCAAAATTGTTTTTTTCCCCAAATTCCCCATTTTCTCCCCAAAATTCCCCATTTTCCCCCAAAATTCCCCATTCTCCCCCAAAATTCCCCATTTTTCCCCAAAATTCCCCATTTTTCCCCCAAAATTCCCCATTTTCTCCCAAAATTCCCCATTTTCCCCCCAAAATTCCCCATTTTCCCCCCAAAATTCCCCATTTTCCCACCCCAAAAATTTTCCCCCAAAATTTTTTTTTTTCCCCAAAATTTCCCATTTTTCCCCAAAATTCCCCAAAATCCCAAATTCCCCATTTTTCACCCCAAATCCCCATTTTTCCTCCCAAAATTCCCATTTCCTCCCCAAAATTCCCCATTTTTCCCCCAAAAATTCCCCATTTTCACCCCAAAATTCCCATTTTCACCCCAAAATTCCATTTTTCCTTTCCCCAAAATTCCCTTTTTTCCCCCAAAAAATCCCCATTTTTCTCCCCAAAAATTTCCCATTTTCACCCCAAAAATTCCCATTTTTTCCCCCCCCAAAATTCCCCATTTTCACCCCAAAAATTCCCCATTTTTTCCTCCCCAAAATTCCCCATTTTCCTCCCCCAAAATTCCCCATTTTTCTGAAAATTCCCATTTTTCCCCAAAATTCCCCATTTTTCCCCAAAAAATTCCCCATTTCTTCCTTTTTCCCCAAATTCCCCATTTTCCCCAAATCCCAAAAATTCCCCATTTTCCCCCAAAAATTCCCTTTTTCCCCCCAAAATTCCCCATTTTTCCCCCCAAAATTCCCTTTTTTCCCCCCCAAATTCCCCATTTTCACCCCAAAAATTCCCCATTTTCACCCCCAAAAATTCCCTTTTTTCTCCCCAAAATTCCCCATTTTCACCCCAAAAATTCCCTTTTTCCTCCCCAAAAATTCCCCATTTTCACCCCAAAAATTCCCTTTTTCCTCCCCAAAAATTCCCCTTTTTTCACCCCCAAAATTCCCTTTTTCCTCCCCAAAAATTCCCTTTTTTCCTCCCCAAAATTCCCTTTTTTCCTCCCCAAAATTCCCCATTTTCACCCCAAAAATTCCCCATTTTCCTCCCCAAAAATTCCTTTTTTCTCCCCAAAAATTCCCCATTTTCACCCCAAAAATTCCCTTTTTCTCCCCAAAATCCCCATTTTCACCCCAAAAATTCCCTTTTTCCTCCCCAAAAATTCCCCATTTTCACCCCAAAAATTCCCTTTTTCCCCTCAAAAATTCCCCATTTTCACCCCAAAAATTCCCTTTTTTCCTCCCCAAAATTCCTTTTTTTTCCCCATAAAAATTCTTTGCCCCAAAATTCCCTTTTTTCCCAAAAAAAAAAATCAGCCTGGGAAATTCAGGATCATTCCAAGATTTTGGGATCAGCCTGGGAATTTGGGATCTTTCTGGAATTTTGGGATTGGTTCTGGGACTTTGGGATCATTCTGGAATTTTGGGATTTTGGGATCATTTGAGGCTTTTAGGATCATTCCAGGATTTTGGGATCAGCCTGAGAATTTGGGATCATTTTGAAATTTGGGATCATTCTGGGATTTTGGGATTTTTCTGGGATTTTGGGATCATTCTGGGATTTTGGGATCAGCCTGAGAATTTGGGATCAGCCTGGGAATTTGGGATTTTTCTGGGATTTGGGGATTTTTCTGGGATTTTGGGATAATTCTGGGATTTGGGGATTTTTCTGGGATTTTGGGATCATTCAGGATTTTGGGATCAGTCCAGGATTTTAGGATCATCCAGAGATTTTGGGATCATTCAGGATTTTGGGATCATCCAGAGATTTTGGGATCATCCAGAGAATTTGGGATCAGCCTGAGAATTTGGGATCATTCCAGGATTTTGGGATCAGCCAGAGATTTTGGGATCAGCCTGAGATTTTGGGATCAGCCTGAGAATTTGGGATCAGCCTGGGAATTTGGGATTTTTCTGGGATTTTGGGATTTTTCTGGGATTTTGGGATCATTCTGGAATTTGGGGATTTTTCTGGGATTTTGGGATCATTCAGGATTTTGGGATCAGTCCAGGATTTTAGGATCATCCAGAGATTTTGGGATCATTCAGGATTTTGGGATCATCCAGAGATTTTGGGATCATCCAGAGAATTTGGGACCAGCCTGAGAATTTGGGATCATTCCAGGATTTTGGGATCAGCCTGAGATTTTGGGATCAGCCTGAGATTTTGGGATCAGCCTGAGAATTTGGGATCAGCCTGGGAATTTGGGATTTTTCTGGGATTTTGGGATTTTTCTGGGATTTTGAGATCATTCTGGAATTTGGGGATTTTTCTGGGATTTTGGGATCATTCAGGATTTTGGGATCAGTCCAGGATTTTGGGATCATCCAGAGATTTTGGGATCATTCAGGATTTTGGGATCATCCAGAGATTTTGGGATCATCCAGAGAATTTGGGATCAGCCTGAGAATTTGGGATCAGTCCAGGATTTTGGGATCATTCGGGAATTTTGGGATCAGTGCGGCAAATTTAGAATCAGCCCAGGGAATTCTGGGATGATCCCAGGATTTTGGGATTGTTTTTGGGGGATTTTTGGGGGGATTTTTGGGGTGATTTTGGGGGATTTTTGGGGTGATTTTGGGGGATTTTGGGTGTGATTTTGGGGTGATTTTGGGGGATTTTGGGTGTGATTTTGGGGGATTTTGGGTGTGATTTTGGGGGATTTTTGGGGGGATTTTTGGGGTGATTTTGGGGGATTTTTGGGGTTCCTCACCCCGGTTCCTCGGGCAGCAGCGGTTCCCATCTTGCTGCTTTTTCCGCCGCTGAATTTTCCCGATTTCCCAAATTTTTCAGGTGCCAGCGGAGCCGGGGGGCGACGGCGCGGGGCTGGGGGAGGGAAAAGGAGGGGGTCACCCCCAAATTCCACCCAAACCCCCCAAATTCCACCCAAAACCCCTCAGGACCCCCCAAAATCCCCTCAAGGACTCTTCAATTTCCCTCATTTCCCCCCCCCCAAATCCCCTCAGAGATCCCCCAAATCCCGTCATTTCCCACAAAATCCCCTCAGAACCCCTCAAATCCCCTCAAGATCCTCCAAATCCCCCCTATTCCCCATAAAACCCCGTCAGAAACCCCCAAATTCCCCCCAAATCCCCTTCAGAACCCCTCAGGAGCTCCCAAATCCTCTCAGACTCCTCCAAATCCCCTCAGAGATCCCTCAAATTCCCTCATTTCCCACAAAATCCCCTCAGAAACCCCCAAACTCCCTCAGGAACCTCCCAAATCCTCTCATTTCCCACAAAATCCCGTCAGAACCCCTCAAATCCCCTCAGGGACCCCCCAAATCCCCTCAGGATCGCCAAAATCCCCTCATTTCCCACAAAATCCCTCAGAACACCTCAAATCCCTCAGGAGCTCCCAAATCCCTCAGAGATCCCCCCAAATCCCCATTTTCCCACAAAAATCCTCAGAACCCCTCAAATCCCCTCAGGAGCTCCCAAATCCCCTCAGAGATCCCCCAAATCCCCTCATTTCCCACAAAATCCCCTCAGAAACCCCCAAACTCCCTCAGGAACCTCCCAAATCCTCTCATTTCCCACAAAATCCCCTCAGAACCCCTCAAATCCCCTCAGGAGCTCCCAAATCCCCTCAGACGCCTCCAAATCCCCTCAGAGATCCCTCAAATCCCCTCATTTCCCACAAAATCACCTCAGGATCCCACAAATCCTCTCAAGATCCTCCAAATCCCCCTTTTCCCCATAAAACCCCCTCAGAAACCCCCAAATTCCCCCCAAATCCCCTTCAGAACCCCTCAGGAGCTCCCAAATCCCCTCAGAGATCCCCCAAATCCGCCCCTATTTCGCTCAAAATCCCCTCAGAACCCCTCAAATCCCCTCAAGAGCTCCCAAATCCTCTCAGACTCCTCCAAATCCCCTCAGAGATCCCCCAAATCCCCTCATTTCCCACAAAATCCCCTCAGAACCCCTCAAATCCCCTCAGGAGCTCCCAAATCCTCTCAGACTCCTCCAAATCCCCTCAGAGATCCCTCAAATCCCCTCATTTCCCACAAAATCCCCTCAGAAACCCCCAAACTCCCTCAGGAACCTCCCAAATCCTCTCATTTCCCACAAAATCCCCTCAGAAACCCCCAAACTCCCTCAGGAACCTCCCAAATCCTCTCAGGATCGCCAAAATCCCCTCATTTCCCACAAAATCCCCTCAGAACCCCTCAAATCCCCTCAGGATTCTCCAAATCCTCTCAGACTCCTCCAAATCCCCTCAGAGATCCCTCAAATCCCCTCATTTCCCACAAAATCCCCTCAGAAACCCCCAAACTCCCTCAGGAACCTCCCAAATCCTCTCATTTCCCACAAAATCCCCTCAGAACCCCTCAAATCCCCTCAGGATTCTCCAAATCCTCTCAGACGCCTCCAAATCCCCCCAGAGATCCCCCAAATTCCCCTCATTTCCCACAAAATCACCTCAGAACCCCTCAAATCCCCTCAGGAGCTCCCAAATCCTCTCAGACTCCTCCAAATCCCCTCAGAGATCCCCCAAATCCCCTCATTTCCCACAAAATCCCCTCAGAAACCCTCAAACTCCCTCAGGAACCTCCCAAACCCCCTCAGAGATCCTTCAAATCCCCTCATTTCCCACAAAATCCCCTCAGAAACCCCCAAACTCCCTCAGGAACCTCCCAAATCCCCTCAGAGATCCCCCAAATCCCCTCATTTCCCACAAAATCCCCTCAGAACCCCTCAAATCCCCTCAGGAGCTCCCAAATCCCCTCAGGATCTCCAAAATCCCCATAGGACCCCCCCCAGATCCCCTCAATTATCCCTAAATCCCTTTTCAGATCCCTCAAATCCCCTCAGAGCCCCTAAAATCTGTTAAGAACCCCCCAAATCCCCTCAGGGATCCCCAAGTCCCCTCATTTACCCCCAGATCCCCTCAGGACCCCCAAAAAGCCCCTCAAGATCTCCCAAATCTCCGCAGAACCCTCTAAATCTTCCCAAATCCCCTGAGGATCCCCCAAATCCCCACAGGATCTCTAGATCCCCTTATGAATCCCACAGATCCCCCTGTTTCCCACAAAATCTCCTCAGAAACCTCCGACCCCTCTCAGGACCCCGTAAATCACCACAGGATTTCCCCCCCAAATCTCCTCATTTCCCTCCAAAATCCCATCAGGACCCCCAGACTCTCTCATTTCTCCCCAAACTCCCTCATTTCACCCCAAACTCCCTCATTTCCCCACAAAATCTCCACATTTCCCCAAAAATCCCTCAGGACCCCCAGACTCTCCCATTTCACCCCGAACTCCCTCATTTCCCCACAAAATCTCCACATTCCCCACAAAAATCCCCTCAGGACCCCCCCTTTCCCCCCTTTTACCGCTTTCTCCTCCGAGCCCCGCAGGAACCGCTTCACTCTGGCCCGCGGCACCGGCGCTGGCCCGGGGAACGGGTCCGTTCTCTGCGGG
>NW_022148641.1:0-14833 GCF_901933205.1 Camarhynchus parvulus | reverse complement strand
TTCAGGGGACATTTGGGGTTATTTTGGGACATTGGTGGGGACATTTGGGGACCAGTCTTTGGGGGCGTTTGGGGACATTTTGGGGACATTTGGGGTTATTTGGGACTTGGGGACATTTGGGGGTCACTTTGGGGACAGGTGGGGGACATTTGGGGCCATTTGGGGACATTTAGGGTCACTTTGGGGACACTTGGGGACATTGGGGTCACTTTGGGACATTTGGGGGCAATTTTGGGACATTTGGGACATTTGGGATTTGGGTCATTTGGGGACATTGGGGTCACTTTGGGATCATTTGGGGACATTTGGGGACATTGGGGTCACTTTGGGGTCATTTGGGGGCATTTTGGGTCACTGAAGTCATTTGGGATCACTTTGGGGGTCATTTGGGGGGGGTCACTTTGAACATTTGGGTCATTTGGGTCACTTTGGGACATTGGGGATCACTTTGGGGTCATTTGGGGACATTTGGGACATTTGGGGTCACATTAGGGTCACTTTGGGGACATTTGGGGACATTTGGGGACAGGTGGGGCCATTTTTGGGGCCATTTGGGCCATTTGGGGCCATTTGGGGGACAGGTGGGGACATTGGCGTCACTTTGGGGGACATTCAGGGTCATTTTGGGTCAGTTTGGGGTCAGCAGGGGACATTTGGAGCAATTTTGGGTCAGTTTGGGGCCGTTTGGGGTCAGTTTGGGTAATTTAGGATAATTTGGGGTCACTTTGGGGTCATCGGGGTCATTGGGGTCACTTTGGGGTGATTGAGGTCACTTTAAGGGACATTTTGGGGATTTTTGGGGCCCACCTGGAGCTTCTTGGGGAGATTTTGGGGGATTTTGGGGTGGTTTGGTGTTTTTTTTTGGGGGCTCACCTGGAGCTTTGTGGGGAGATTTTGGGGGATTTTTGGGGGGATTTTTGGGTGTTTTTGGGTGTCCTGGCGGTGGGGTTGGGGATTTTGGGGGTTCATGGAGAGGTCAGGGGGTTTTGGGGTTTTGGGGTTTGGGGGCTCACCTGGGCTTCATGCTTGAGTCGTGCAGGTGGAGAGCTGGTCCCAGGCGTGCACTTCCACCTGGCTGCAGTAGCGACGTAGAGCAGGAACCTGCCAGGGAGACCCAAAATCACCCCAAATTCACCCAAAATCCAACCAAATCCAACAAAAAAAAAAAATCCCAAAAACCCAACAAAATTGTCCCAAAATCCAACAAAATTCATCCAAAATCCACCCCAAAATCCACCTAGCTGCAATGCTGAGCAGGAACCTCCATGTGTGCACCCAAATTCACCCCCAAATTCACTTTAAAATCAACAAATCTGTGTGTCCCCAACAAAATGTGGGTGTGGGTGTGTGGGGTGGCCCCGGCTGTCCCCAGGTGTCCCCAGGTGTGTAATGGGTTGTCCCCAGGTGTGTCCCAAGGTGGCCCAGGTGTGTCCCCAGGTGTGCCCAGATGTTCCCCAGTTGTCCCCAGGTGTGTCCCAGGTGTGCCCAGGTGTGGCCCCAGCTGTCCCCAGGGTGTCCCCAGGTGTGTCCCGGGTTGTTCCCAGGTGGCCCCAGTGCCCTAGGTGTGTCCCTCCCCCTCCAAGGTGTGTCCCAGGTGTGCCCAGGTGTGTAATGGGTTGTGCCCATGTCCCCAGGTGTGTCCCATGTCCCCCAGGTGTTCCCTGGGCAGCAGGTGATATTTCCAGCCCCTCTGCATTGGGCACCATCAGCAGCTCTGATCCCAGGTGTGCCAAGGTGTCCCAGGTACCCCCATGTCCCCAAATTGTCCACCTGGGCAGCAGGTGGTATTTCAGCACCCCTCTGCATGGGCACCAATCCAGCAGCTGCGTCCCAGGTGTCCAGGTGTACCCAACTGTCCCATTTTCCCCAGGTGTGCCCGGGTGTGCCCAGGTGTGTCCCATGTCCCCAGGTGGCCCAGGGTCCCCCCATGTCCCCCCAGGTATGCCCCAGGTGTGCCCGGGTGTGTGGGGTGTCACCTGGGCAGCAGGTTATTTCAGCACCCTCTGCATGGGCACCATCCAGCAGGCCATGGCGAGAATGCCCGTTGGTGGCCTGGGGAACCTCCCGGGGACAAGGGGGGACAGTGGGGACATTGGGGAGTGGGGACATTGGGGACATTTGGGGTTATCTGGGGACATTTGGGGACATTGGGGGTTTGTTGGGGCCGTTTGGAGGTCATTGGGGCCCATTGGGAACATTGGGGTCCACTTTGGGGCGTTTGGGGAAAATTGGGACATTTGGGGACATTTAAGGGTTATCTGGGGGCAGGGGGACATTGGGGGAACATTTGGGGACATTTGGGGACATTGTGGGTCATTGGGGTCATTGAGAATTGGGGTCATTAGGGACATTGGGGACATTGGGGATCTTAGGGGACATTTGGGGGACATTTGGGGCGTTTGGGGTTTGGGGATTGGGGCATTGGGGGCCTTTAGGGACATTTGGGGACATTAGGGATCATTCAGGGGACATTTGGGGTTTTTGGGGACATTGGGGTCACTTTGGGGGCGTTTGGGGACATGTGGGGACATTTGGGGACATTGGGTCCTTTGGGGACGTTTGGGGGAACAAGGTGGGGACATTTGGGGGACATTTGAGGGGTTGTTGGGGTCTTGGGGACATTTGGGGGTCCACTTTGGGGACAGGTGGGGCATTTGGGAGCCTTGGATGGGGGACAAGGGTCACTTTGGGGGACACTTGGGGTTGGGGTCACTTTGGGGACATTTGGGGCTATTTGGGACATTTTGGGACATTTGGGGGTTTAGGGGACACTTTGGGCTCATTTGGGGACTTGGTCACTTTGGGGGACATTTGGGGACATTTGGGGACATTTGGGGACATTGGGGTCACTTTGGGGTCCCAATTTGGGGAATTTGGGTCACTTTGGAATCACTTTGGGATCATTCGGGGGGACATTTGGGAACCCAAGGGTCCGGGGACATTTGGGGAATTGGGGTCACTTTGGGGGTTTGGGTCCACTTTGGGGTCAGTTTGGGGACATTTTGGGGGCCATTTTGGGTTTTTGGGGTCAGGTGGGGGACATTTAGGGTCACTTTGGGGACATTTGGGGACATTTGGGGACAGGTGGGGGCCATTTTGGGGCCATTTTGGGCCATTTGGGCCATTTGGGGACAGGTGGGGAATTGGGCGTCACTTTGGGGACATTCAGGGGGTCCATTTTTGGGTCAGTTTGGGGTCCCAGCAGGGGACATTTGGGAAAATTTTGGGTCAGTTTGGGGGCCGTTTGGGGGTCAGTTTGGGTTTTAGGATTTTGGGGTCACTTTGGGGTCCTGGGGTCTTGGGGTCCTTTGGGGGTGGTTGGGTCACTTTGGGGGACATTTTGGGGGATTTTGGGGACCTGGAGCTTCTTGGGGGAATTTTGGGGGGTTTTGGAAGGTTGGTTTTGGTGGGTTTTTGGGGGCTCACCTGGAGGGCTTTGTGGGGGGAATTTTGGGGGGGATTTTTGAGGGTTTTTGGGTGTTTTTGGGTGTTCTGGGTTGGGTTGGGGATTTTTGGGGGTTCTTGGAGGTCAGGGGAGGAATTTTGGGGGGGTTTTGGGGGTTTTGGGGCTCACCTGGGCTTCTGTTGGGTCCGTGCAGGTGAGCTTGGGGTCCAAAAGGCGGCCGCTTCCACCTGGCTGCAGTAGCGGCCTGGAAGGCAGGAACCTCCAGGGAGACCCAAAATCACCCCAAATTCACCCCAAAATCCAACTAAATCCAACAAAATAAAAAAATCCCAAAAACCCAACAAAATTCACCCAAAATCCAACAAAATTCATCCAAAATCCACCCCCAAAAATCCACCTGGCTGCATTAGGGCCGGGCAAGGAACCTGCCCGGGAGACCCAAAATCCTTAAAATTCTTTAAAATTTACCCAAATTCCCAAAAATCCAACAAAATCTGACAAAATCAACAAAATAAAAAAAAATCCAACCAAAATCCAACAAAATTCACCCCAAATCCACCCCAAAAATCCAATTGGCTTCGTGGCCCGTGGGGAAGGAACCTGCCAGGGAGACCCAAAAATCACCCAAAATTCCCAAAAATCCAACTAAATCCAACAAAATTTCCCCAAATTCCGAAAAATCCAACAAAACCACCCCCAAAAAAATCATCAAAAATCAACAAAATTCATCCAAAAATCCAACAAAATTCACAAAAATCCACCCAAAATCCACCCGGCTGCAGTAGGCGGCCGTGAGCAAGGAACCTGATGTTGAAACCCAAAATCACCCAAAATCACCCCAAATTCACCCAAAAATCCAACTTCCAACAAAATAAAAAATCACCAAAATCCAACAAAAATTCACCCAAAATCAACAAATTCATCCAAAATCCACCCAAAAATCCACTTTCGGCTGCAGTAGCGGCCGTAGAAAGGAACACCACCAGGGAGCCAAAACACCCCAAAATTAACCCAAATTCACCCAAAATTCACCCAAATCAACAAAATCCGCCAAAATCCAACAAAAAAAAATCACCAAAAAAATCCAACAAAAATTCACCCAAAATCCAACAAATTACCCAAATCCACCCAAAAATCCAATTGGCTGCAGTGGCGGCCCTTGAGGAAGGAACCTGCCCTGGGACCCAAAAATCACCCCAAATTCACCCAAAATCCAACTTAAATCCAACAAAATAAAAAAATCAAAAAATCCAACAAAATTTACCCAAAAATCCAACAAAATTCCCCAAAATCCACCCAAAAATCCAATTTGGCTGCAGTAGGGCTGTCGGGAGGAA
The DNA here is from genome assembly GCF_901933205.1 of Camarhynchus parvulus. NCBI lineage: Eukaryota > Metazoa > Chordata > Aves > Passeriformes > Thraupidae > Camarhynchus > Camarhynchus parvulus. Next base: position 10,090 of record NW_022148641.1, on the reverse strand, counting down.
CCTGCCCTGGAGACCCAAAAATCACCCAAATTCACCCAAAAATCAACTTCCAACAAAATAAAAAAATCCAAAAAATCCAACAAAAATTCACCCAAAATCCAACAAAATTCCCAAAAAATCCACCCAAAATTTTCCGGCTGCAGTAAGCGGCCTTAGAGCAAGGAACCTGCCAGGAGAAAAATCACCCCAAATTCACCCCAAAATCCAACAAAATAAAAAATCCCCAAAAATCCAACAAAATTCATCCAAAAATCCAAAATTCACCCCAAAATCCACCCCAAATCCACCCCTTTGGTGGGCGGCCGTGGGAAGGAACCGGCCAGGGGAAAATCACCCAAAAATTGAAATTCACCCCAAATTAAGCCCAAAATCCAACAAAATCTGAAAAATCAACAAAATAAAAAAAATCCAAATCAGCAAATTCACCCAAAATACCCAAATCCAATTGGCTGCAGTAGGGCCGTGAGAAGGAACCTGCCAGGGGAACCCAAAATCCTTAAAAATTCCCAAAATTCACCCCAAATTCAAAAATCCAACTAAATCCATCTAAAATTTGCCAAATTCCAAAAATATCCCAAAAATTTACCCAAATCCAACAAAATCCACCCAAATCCAACTAAATTCCAAAAATCCACCCCCAAATCCCCATTGCGGTAAGCGGCCGTGGGGAAGAAACCTGCCCTGGGACCCCAAATCACCCAAAATTAACCCAAAATCAATAAAATCCAACAAAATTCCCAAAATTCCGACCAAAAATCCAACAAAATTCACACCCCCACAAAAAAAATCATCAAAAATCCAACAAAAATTCATCCAAAATCCAACAAAATTCAAGCGGAAATCCACCCCCAAAATCCCACTCGGCTGCAGTGGCGGGAAACCAAGAACCTTGTTTGGAAACCCAAAAAATCACCCAAATCACCCCAAAATTCACCCAAAATCCAACTAAATCCCAAATAAAAAAATCACCAAAAAATCCAACAAAATTCACCCAAAAATCCAACAAAATTCACCCCAAATCCACCCAAAATCCAATTGGTTGCAGTGGGCCTGTGAGGAAGGAACCTGCCCTGGAAACCCAAAATCCCCAAATTCACCCAAAAATCCCAAATCCAACAAAATAAAAAAATCCCAAAAAATCCAACAAAATTCACCCAAAATCCAACAAAATTCACCCAAAATCCACCCAAAATCCCTTTCGGCTGCAGTAGCGGAAATTTCAGGGGAGACCCAAAAATCACCCCAAATTCACCCAAAAATCCAACAAAATAAAAAAAATCCCCAAAAATCCAACAAAATTCATCCAAAATCAACAAAATTCACCCAAAAATCCACCCCCAAATCCACCCGGCTGCAGTAGGGCCGTGGGGCAAACCTGCCAGGGAGACCCAAAAATCACCCAAAATTCCCAAAATTCACCCCAAATTATTTAAAATCCAAAACAAAATCAACAAAAAATCCAACAAAATAAAAAAATCAACAAAATCAACAAAATTCACCCAAAATCCACCCAAAATCCAATTGGCTGCATTGGCGGCCGGGGAAGGAACCTGCCAAGGGAGACCCAAAATCACCCAAAATTCTTAAAAATTCACCCCAAATTCACCCAAATCCAACTAAATCCATCTAAAATTTCCCAAATTCAAAAATATCCCACAAAAATTCACAAAAAATCCAACAAAATTCACCCCAAAATCCAACTAAATTCCCAAAAATCCCACCCCAAATCCACCCGGCTGCAGTGGCGGCGGTAGAAGGAAAACCTGCCCTGGGGCCCCAAATCACCCAAAATTAACCCAAAATCCAATAAAAATCAACAAAATTCACCCAAATTCCGGACCAAAATCCAACAAAATTCACACCCCCACAAAAAAAACTAAAAAATAAAACCAAAATTCATCCAAAAATCCAACAAAATTCAAGGAAATCCACCCCCAAATCCCTTTCGTCAGTGGGCAATTAGAAAAAGAACCCTGACATGGAAACCCAAAATCACCCCAAAAATTTACCCCAAATTCCCAAAATCCAACAAAAATCTGACAAGATCAACAAAATAAAAAAAATCCAACAAAAATCCAACAAAATTCACCCCAAATCCACCCAAAATCCACCCGGTCAGTAGCGGCCGTGAAAAACCTGCTGTGGGAAAATCACCCAAATTCACCCGAACCCAAATTCCCAAAAAATCCAACTAAATCCATCTAAAATTTTGCCCAAATTCCAAAAAATCCCACAAAATTCACCCAAAAATCCGAAAATCCCACCCAAAAATCCAACTAAATTCACCAAAAAATCCACCCCTCCACCCGGCTGCAGTAGCGGCCGTGGGAAGAACCTGCCCTGGAGACCCAAAATCACCCCAAATTCACCCAAAAATCCAACTTTCAACAAAATAAAAAATCACCCAAAAAATCCAACAAAATTCACCCAAAATCAACAAAAATTCACCCAAAAATCCACCCAAAATCCCTTTCGGCTTGGTAAGGGCATTAGAACAAGGAACCTGCCAGGGGAGACCCAAAAATCACCCAAATTCACCCAAAAAATCCAACAAAATAAAAAAATCCCCAAAAATCCAACAAAATTCATCCAAAATCCAACAAAATTCACCCAAAATCACCCCCAAATCCACCCGGCTGCGGTAAGCGGGGGAAAGGAACCTGCCAGGGGCCCAAAATCACCCAAAATTGCCAAATTCACCCCAAATTGCCCCAAAAATCCAGCAAAATCTGACCAAAAATCCAACAAAATAAAAAAAAAAATCCCAAAAATCCAACAAAAATTCACCCAAAATCCACCCAAAATCCAATTGGCTGCAGTAGCGGGTAGGGAAGGAACCTGCCCTGGAACCCAAAATCAAAATTCACCCAAAATCAACTAAATCCAACAAAAAAAAAAATCACCAAAAATCCAAAATTCCCAAAAATCCCAACAAAATTCACCCAAAATCCACCCAAATCCACTTTCGGCTGCAGTGGGCCGTGGGAAAACCAAGGAGACCCAAAATCACCCCCAAATTAACCCAAATTCACCCCAAATTAAGCCCAAAAAATCCAACAAAATCTGACAAAATCCCACAAAATAAAAATCAACAAATCCAACAAAATCCAACAAAATTACCCCAAATCCACCCAAAAATCCCAATTGGCTTGGGCGGCCGGTAGGGAAAGAACCAACCCATTGGAAACCCAAATCCAACTAAATTCATCCAAAATCCCAGCAAAATTAAAAAAAAATCCAGCAAAATTCACCCAAAATCCCCCCCAAAATCCCACAACCCCCCAAATGCCCACCCCTAAATCCCCCCAAATGCTTCCCCAAGACCCTCTCGGGACCCCCCCCAAATCCCCCAGTTCCCCTTACCTCTCCTTGTACTGCAGGAACCGGGGGGCAGCCTCCCCCCGGGACCCCCAAATCCCTTCCAGAACCCCCCAAATCCCCCCAAAGGTCCCCCAAACCCCCCAAATCCCCCCAAGGACCCCACAAATCCCCCCAAGGACCCCCCATATCCCCTCAAACCCCCAAACCCTCCCAAGGACCCCCCAATTCCCCCATTACCTCTCCTTGGGAACAGGGGGCAGCCCCCTTGGGGCCCCAAGCGCCATCCCCCCCAGGAACCCGGTGGGGCCCCAGGAGCTCCCTTGGGGGAGGGGAACCGGGGATGGGAGCAGGGCACTGGGGGCTGGGGCAACTGGGAGCTGGGGCCTGGGAAAGGGTGGGAGGGTGGGAATGGGGACGGGCTGGGAGCCGGGGTGGGGTGGGGAATGGGGACTGGGAATGGGGACTGGGAGGCCGGGAATGGGGACTGGGAATGGGGACTGGGAGGCCTGGGAATGGGGACGGGAATTTGGGGCTTGGGAATGGGGAATGGGGCGGGAGCACTGGGGCGTTGGGAATGGGGCTTTGGGGATGGGGCCGGGACGCTTGGTTTTGGGGCCTGGGGCTGGGGGGGGCGGGGGGATGGGGTTGGGAAATGGGGTTGGGGCGGGAAGGGGACCGGGGGCCTGGGACTTGGGAATTGGGGAATGGGGCCCGGGAGCACTGGGGCACTGGGGCCTGGGAATGGGGCTGGGGCCTTTGGGAATTGGGGAAACTGGGAACACTGGGAATGGGGACTGGGAGCACTGGGGAGGCAAACTGGGAAGGGACTGGGAGGCTGGGAATGGGGACGGGGCACCTGGGAGCACTGGGAGCACTGGGAGCACTGGGGCTGGGGGTGGGGACGGGGAACACTGGGAAATGGGGAATGGGACCTGGGAGGCCTGGGGCACTGGGAATGGGGACTGGGAATGGGGGACGGGGCACTGGGGGCACTAAGGGGACTGGGGCCTGGGAGGCTGGGAATGGGGACCGGGGCACTGGGGGACTGGGAGGTGGGGGGGAGGTGCTTGAGGAATGGGGACTGGGAATGGGGACTGGGAGCACTGGGGCACTGGGGTGGGGAATGGGGACCTGGGAATGGGGACTGGGAGCACTGGGAGCACTTTGGGGGAGGCTGGGAATGGGGACTGGGAGGGACTGGGGAGTTTGGGCCTGGGGCCCTGGGAATGGGGAACTGGGGAATGGGGACTGGGAGCACTGGGAGCACTGGGGGGAATGGGGACTGGGAGGCCTGGGGGCACTGGGAAAGCACTGGGGAATGGGCTGGGGAATGGGAGTTGGGGCACCTGGGAATGGGGACTGGGGGGAGCACTGGGGCACTGGGAAATGGGCTGGGGACTGGGGCTGGGGAATGGGGACTGGGAATGGGGAATGGGGAAGGGCCTGGGAATGGGGACGGGAATGGGCTTGGGGGGTGGGGGGACTGGGAAGGTGGGAGGGACTTCGGGCACTGGGACACTGGGAAATTTATTTGGGAGCACTGGGAACACTGGGAATGAGCACTGGGGCTTTGGGGAGCACTGGGAGCACTGGGGCCTGGGAAATTGGGGACTGGGAGGCTGGGAATGGGGACTGGGAGCACTGGGAGCACTTTGGGGGCACTGGGAGCACTGGGGCACTGGGAATGGGGACCTGGGCACTGGGAGCACTGGGGAGGGCACTGGGAATGGGGACTGGGGCACTGGGAACTGGGGCACTGGGAGCACTGGGAATGGGGACCCGGGGACTGGGAATGGGGACTGGGGGCTGGGAATGGGGACCGGGGGGCACTGGGGCACTGGGGCACTGGGGCACTGGGAACACTGGGGGCTAGGAATGGGGACTGGGGGCCCTGGGAGCACTGGGAATGGGGGACTGGGAGCACGGGGATGGGGACTGGGGAGCAGGGGCACTGGGGCACTGGGGCACTGGGGGCTGGGAATGGGGACTGGGAGCACTGGGGATGGGGACTGGGGGGGCTGGGGCACTGGGGCTGGGAGGCCTGGGAATGGGACTGGGAGCACTGGGGCACTGGGGGGGTTACAGGGCAGTGGGGGCAGGGGTGAAGGAGGGGTTACTGGTGTCACTGGTGTCCTTGGTGTCACTGGTCAGTGTTCACTGGTCCGTCCCCATGTCCTGGGGTCCCCTGTCCCCCATGTCCCCCATTTCCTGTCACCTCCCGTCACTGGTGTCACTGGTGTCACTGGTGTCACTGATTAATGTCACTGGTGTCACTGGGTGTCCACTGGTGTTCCGGTCAGGGTCCCCTGTCCCCATTGTCACCTCCCGGTTTGATGAACCTCTCCACCCCCCCTGTCCCCTGTCCTTTCCCATTGTCCCCTGTCCCCATTGTCATTTGTCACCTCCCACGTTGATGAAGGCCTCCATGCCCCCCCATGTCCCTTCCCCATATCCCCATGTCCCCATTGTCCTTTTCACCTCCAGGTCACTTTAGTGTCACTGGTGTCCCCCTGTCCCCATTGTCCCCATTGTCACTGTACCTCCATGTCACTGGTGTCACTTTTGTCACTGGTGTCACTTGGGTGTCCCCCCTGTCCCCCCTGCCCCTTTCCCCATTGTCACTGTCACCTCCATTCCCTGGGTGTTACTGGTCAGTGTGGCCTGGTGTCACTGGTCAGTGTCACTGGTTGTCACTGGTGTCACCGGTGTCCCTGTCCCCCCATGTCCCCATTGTCACTGTCACCTCCCATGTCCTGGTGTCACTGGGTGTCACTGGTGTCACCTGGTCCAGTGTCCCCTGTCCCCCATTGTCACTGTCACCTCCCATGTCACTGGTGTCCTTGGTGTCACTGGTGTCACTTGGTCCCCCCCCTGTCCCCCATTCCCCCTTCCCCATTGTCACTGTCACCTCCATGTACGGTTTACTGGTCAGTGTCCTGGTGTCACTGGTCAGTGTCACTGGTGTCCTGGTTGTCTGGTTCCCCCCTGTCCCCCATGTCCCCATTGTCACTGTACCTCCCATTTCTGGTGTCCTGGTTCACGACCATGGTGTCACCCGGTGTCACTGGTCAGTGTCCCCCTGTCCCCCCATTGTCACTGTCACCTCCATGTCACTGGGTGTTACTGGTCCCAGTGTCACGGTGTCCCCCCTGTCCCCATGTCCCCCCATTGTCACTGTCACCTCCATGTCACCTTGGTCACTGGTGTCACTGGTGTTCACTGGTCAGTGTCCCCTGTCCCCATTGTCCTTCACCTCCATGTCACTGGTTTTACTGGTTAAGTGTCACTTTAATTGTCCCCTGGGTTCCCCCTGTCCCCCATTGTCACTTAATATTACCTGGTGTCACTGGTGTCACTGGTGTCACTGGGTGTCCTGGTCCCAGTGTCCCCTGTCCCATTGTCACTGTCACCTCCATGTCACTGGTGTTACTGGTCAGTGTCACTGGTGTCCCCCTGTCCCCTGTCCCCATTGTCACTGTCACCTCCATGTCACTGGTGTTACTGGTCAGTGTCACTGGGTGTCCCCCTTCCCCCTGCCCCCATTTGTCACTGTCACCTCCATGTCACTGGTGTTCGGGTCCAGTGTCCTGGTGTCCCCTTCCCCCTGTCCCCATTTCACCTCCCCGTTGATGAAAGAGCGCTCTCCATGTCCCGGGGGCTCAGGAAGTGCCGGCGGCCCAGGGTGCTGGGGACACCAGGGGACCCGGGGAACATGAGGGGGCACCCGGGGGACCGGACTTCTTGGGAGCACTGGGGCCGGACCACCTCTTCCCCAGTTCCCCAGTTCCCCCATGTCCCCAATTCCCCAATGTCCCAATGTCCCCACCTGGCAGATGGAACTCCAGGGTGTCCGTGTACCCAATGTCCCCAGGTTTAAGTGTCCCAGGTGTCCCCCCATGTCCCCAATGTCCCCAAGGTGCCCGGCCTTCCCATGTCCCAGTGTTGTCCCCAAGGTGTCCCGTGTCCCCACCTGGCAGATGGACCCAGGGGTCTCCGTGGCCCAGTGTCCCAATGGCCCAATGTCCCCAATGTCCCCAATGTCCCCAATTCCCAGTGTCCCCACCTCCAATGGACCCAGGGTCTCCGTGGCCCAGTGTCCCCAATGTCCCCAATGTCCCAGTGTCCCCAATGTCCCCAGTGTCCCGGTGTCCCCAGTGTCCCCACCTGGCAGATGGACTCCAGGGTCTCCGTGTTCCCAGGTTTCCCAAGTCCCCAGTGTCCCCAGAGTCCCGGTGTCCCCAAGTTCCCCAGTCCCCGATGTCCCCAAGGTGTCCCCGTGTCCCCCACCTGGCAGATGGACTCCAGGGTCTCCGTGTACCCAGTGCCCCCAATGTCCCCAATGTTCCCAATTTTGTCCCAGTGTCCCCGATGTCCCCAAAGGTGTCCCCAGTGTCCCCACCCAGATGGACTCCCAGGGTCTCCTTACCCCTCCCTCCGTCTGCACGGCTCCTTGGAGGCAACAGAGCCGCCCGGTTACGGTTCTTGGGGACATGGGGGACAGAGGGGTTTTACAGGGGCAATCAAAACGTCCCCTTCTGTGGGGACACAGGGGACAGGGGACATGGGGGCACAGGGAAGGGGACAGTCAGGCGTCCCCTTCTGTGGGGACACGGGGGACAGGGGGTGGGGAACCACGGGAACCCAGAGGGACGTCAAGTCCCCTTCTGTGGGGACCGGGGGGCCGGGGAAGTGGGGAACACAGGAACAGTGGGGACAGTCGAAACGTCCTTTTTTGGGGGACATGGGGACACAGGGGCCCACAAGGGGACCGGTGGGGACAGAGTGGAACAGGGGACAATCAGCCAATCAATCAATCAATCAACCAATCAACCAATAATTAAATCAAGCCAATCCAATCAATCAATCCAAAGCCTCCTTCCACCTGGGGGTCCCCAGAAACCACCGGGGACCACCCCAAAAACACCTGGGACCACCCCCAAAACACCTGGGACACCACCAAACATCTGGAGTCTCCCAAAAACCTGGAACCACCCCAAAAACCACCTGGGGTCCCCAAAAAACACCTGGGGCCACCCCAAAAACACCGGCCACCCCAAAAACACCGGGACACCACCAAACATCCGGGAGGTCTCCCAAAACACCTGGGACCACCCCAAAAACACCTGGGACACCATCAAACATCTAGAGTCTCCAAAACACCTTGGAACCACCCAAAAACACCTGGGCCCAAAAACACCTGGACCACCCAAAAACCTGGGAACCAAGGGATCCCCAAAACCACCTGGACCCCAAAACCCTGGGAGTCCCCAGAAACACCGGGGCCACCCAAAAACACCGGGACACCACCAAACATCTGGGAGTCTCCAACACTGGAACCCCACCACCCAAAAACACCGGGGCCCCAAAAAACACCGGGCACCCCAAAACACCTGGGACCACCCAAAAACACCTGGGACACCACCAAACATCGGGAGTCTCAAAACACCTGGGGCCCCCCAAAAACCACCTGGGAGTCCCAAAAACACCTGGCCACCCAAAACACACCGAGTCCCAAAACACCTGGGACCACCCAAAACACCTGGGACACCACAACATCCGGGAGTCTCCAAACACTTGGAACCACCCCAAAAACACCTGGGTCCCAAAAACACCTGGAACCACCCCAAAAACCACCTGAGGGTCCCCAGAAAACCGGAGTCTCAAAACCCTGGAACCACCCCAAAAAACACCTGGGACCGCCTCCAAAACCATCTGGGATACCCCAAAAACCACCTGGGACACCACTCAGGTGTGTTTGGGGGTTCCCAGGTATTTTTGGGGCTCTCCCAGAGCTTATTTTGAGGGTTCCCAACTATTTTGGGGCGTTCCCAGCCATTTTGGCGTTTCCAGAATATTTTGGGGGTTCCCAGGTGACTGAGACCCAAGGGGTTTCACCTGTTTTTGGGGGTTCCCAGGATATTTTGGGGTTCCCAGAGTACAGGGTGTCCCGGAATTTGGAGATCCCAGTTTTGGGGTTCCAGCTCTTGGGGATTCTCAGAATATTTTTGGGGTTCGGAATTTTTGGGGTTCCCGGATTTTGGGGGGTTCCCCAGGCTATTTTGGGGTTCCCAGGTATTTTGGGTGTCCCGGATCAAAGGAGATCCCAGGTATTTTTGGGGGGTTCCCAGGTATTTTGGAGGTTCCAACCCTTTTGGGGAGGTTCCCTGCTCTTTTGGGGTTCTCAGATATTTTAGGTTCTCGGATATTTTGGGGTTTCCGGATATTTTGGGGGTTCCTGTTTTAGGGGTTCCCAGATATTTAGGAGTGTCCCAGGATATTTTGGGAGATCCCAGGTATTTTTGGGGGTTTATGTTTTTAGGGTTTTAATATTTTTGGGGTTCCCAGTATTTTGGGGTTCCCGGATGTCGGGGGTTCCCCAGGATATTTTAAGGGGTTCCCAGATATTTTAAGTTGTCCCGGATATTTTGGGGTCCCAGGTATTTTTGGGGGTTTAGGATTTTGGAGGTTCCCAACCCTTTTGGGGGTTCCAGCTTTTGGGGATTCTCAGATATTTTTGGGGTTCCCAGGATATTTTGGGGTTTCGGATATTTTTGGGGGGTTCAGGATTTTTGGGGTTCCCAGATATTTTGGGGTTCCCAGATTTTTAAGGGTGTCCCGGATATTTTTAGTCCCAGGTATTTTGGGGTTCCCAGGTATTTTGGGGGTTCCCAGCCTTTTGGGGTTCCCTCTTTTTGGGGATTCTCCAATATTTTGGGGTTCCCGGTTTTTTGGGGTTTCGGATATTTTGGGGGTTCAGATTTTTTTGGGG
>NW_022148640.1:0-14952 GCF_901933205.1 Camarhynchus parvulus | reverse complement strand
GGCCGTGGTGAGCGAAAAACGCAAAAAATTTGGGGCGTAGAAAAAGCGAAAATTTGGGAAAAAACGGTGAAAAAATGACAGAAAACGGTGAAAAAATGACAAAAACCGGGGGAAAAATGGGATTTTAAGGGAAAAAATGGGGATTTTGGGGTTAAAAATGGGGATTTTGGGGGTTTGGGGGGCCATGAGCCCCAGGGAGATCCTGCAGAGCCGCACGCTTTCGCGGTGAGCTTAAAAAAATGGGGCAAAAAAGCGAAAATTTGGTGAAAAAATGACAAAAAATGGTGAAAAAATGACAAAAAACGGTGAAAAAATGGGATTTTGGGGTTAAAAATGGGGATTTTGGGGGTTTTGGGGGCCATGACACCAAGGAGATCCTGCAGAGCTTTGCCGGGTCGTGGTGAGCTTAAAAAACGAAAAATTTGGGGCGAAAAAGCGAAAATTTGGGAAAAAACGGTGAAAAAATGACAAAAATGGGGAAAAAATGACAAAAAATCTTGAAAAAATGAGGAAATTAGAGGGAAAAATGAGGAAAAATGGGGGAAAAAAGGGAATTTTGGGGTTAAAAATGGGGATTTGGGCACAGCTGGGGGGAAAACATAAAATATTTGGGGGAAAAAAGTGAAAATTTGGGAAAAAATGGTGAAAAAATGACAAAAAACGGTGAAAAAATGAGGAAATTAGAGGGAAAAAATGAGGAAAAATGGGGAAAAAAAGGGAATTTTGGGGTTAAAAATGGGGATTTGGGCACAGCTGGGGGGAAAACATAAAAAATTTGGGGGAAAAAGGGAAAATTTGGGAAAAAATGGGGAAAAAATGGGGAAATGTAAGAAAAATTATTGGGTGAAATTTGGTGAAAAAATGATGAGAAATGGGGAAATTTGGGGGAGAAATGGGAAAAAATGGGGAAATTTGGGGGAAAAATTTGGGGAAATTTTGGGAAAAATGGGAAAATTTGGGTTACAAATGGGAAAGTTGGGGGAAAATGGTGAAAAATTGGGGGAAAATGGGAAAAAAGGGGAAAATTTGGTGGAAAATGAGAAAAAAGTTGGGGGAAAAAGGGGGGGAAAAGGGAAATTTGGGGTTAAAAACGGGAAAATTGTGAAAATTTGGGGAAAATGGGGAAATTTGGGGGAAATGGGGAAAAAATGGGAGAGTGTGGTGAAAAAGCTGTGAAAAAACAGGAAAAAAGGAATTTGGGGGGATTTTATGGAATTTTTGGGATTTTTGGGGGGATTTTTATGGAATTTTAATGGAATTTTTGGGGCATTTTTATGGAATTTGTATGGATTTTTTTTAATTTTTTGGGAGGATTTTTATGGAATTGTTATGGAATTTTGGGGGATTTTTTTGGAGTTTTGGGGGGATTTTAATGGAATTTTTGGGGCATTTTTATGGAATTTTTGGGGGGGATTTTAATGGAATTTTTTTGGATTTTTGGGGGGATTTTTATGGATTTTTTTGGGATTTTGGGGGGATTTTATGGGATTTTTAATGGAATTTTTAGGGGGATTTTTATGGAGTTTTGGGGGAATTTTATGGAATTTTTATGGAATTTTGGGGGAATTTTTATGGAATATCTAGGGAATTTTTTGGCATTTTTGGGGGGATTTTTATGGAATTTTTATGGAATTTTTGGGGTTTTTAGGGGATTTTTGGGGGAATTTTTATGGAATTTTGGGGGGATTTTAATGGAATTTTGGGGGGATTTTTATGGAATTTTAATGGAATTTTTTGGGGATTTTTTGGGGGATTTTTATGGAATTTTTATGGATTTTTTTGGATTTTTTGGGGAGATTTTTGGGGGGATTTTAATGGAATTTTTGGGGGCATTTTTATGGAATTTTTATGGAATTTTGGGGGGACTTTTATGGAATATCTAGGGAATTTTTTTGGCATTTTTGGGGAATTTTTATGGAATTTTTATGGAATTTTTTTGGGTTTTTTAGGGGATTTTTGGGGGATTTTAATGGAGTTTTGGGGGATTTTTATGGAATTTTAATGGAATTTTTGGGGGATTTTCAGGGGACTTTTATGGAATTTGTATGGAATTTTCTTGGGGGGATTTTTATGGAATATTAATGGAATTTTTGGGGGATTTTTTGGGGAATTTTTATGGGATTTTTAATGCAATTTTTAGGGGGATTTTTATGGAGTTTTGGGGGAATTTTATGGGATTTTTGTGGAATTTTTGGGGGATTTTTGGGGGGATTTTTATGGAATTTTTATGGATTTTTTTGATTTTTGGGGGGATTTTAATGGATTTTCTGGGGGCATTTTTATGGAATTTTTATGGAATTTTGGGGGGATTTTTATGGAGTTTTTATGGATTTTTTGGGGGTTTTTTAGGGAATTTTTTGGGTTTTTTAGGGGATTTTTTGGGGGATTTTAATGGAGTTTTGGGGGCATTTTTATGGAATTTTAATGGAATTTTTTTGGATTTTTTCCCCCTTTTTCAGACCTTCGGGGAGAAGGTTCTGGGCCCCCTGGCCTGGGTGATGCCCTTGGCCGTGGCTCTCTCCACCTTCGGCGGCGTCAACGGCTCCTTGTTCACCTGCTCCAGGTGAGACCAGTCCCACAATTCCCAAAATTCCAACATTTTCCCAAAATTCCCAAAATTTTCCCCAAAATTCTCGGATTTTCTGTGATTTTCCCTCATTTTTTGGTCATTTTTTTGTCATTTTTCCATCAAATTTCTGATTTTTTTCCCCAATTTTTTTCTTCTTCACTGGCTCCAGGTGAGACAATTCCCAAAATTCCCAAATTCCCAAAATTCCCAAAATTTTCCCCAAAATTTTCCCTGATTTTCCCTGAATTTTCTGGAATTTTCTGTGATTTTTCCTGATTTTTTTGTGATTTTTTCCCCATTTTTTGGTGTCTTTTTGTCATTTCTCCTGCTCCAGGTGAGACAATTCCCAAAATCCCAAATTCCCCAAATTTTCCCAAAATCCCCAAAATTTTCCCCAAAATTCCCGGATTTTCCGTGATTTTCCCCAATTTTTTGGTCATTTTTGGTCATTTTTCCATCAAATTTTTCCATTTTCATCCCAAATTTCCTCTTCTCAACTCCCTCTTCACCTGCTCCAGGTGAGACCAGCCCCAAATTCCCAAAATTTTCCCAAAATTCCCAAAATTTTCCCCAAAATTTCCTGAATTTCCCTGATTTCTCTGTGATTTTCCCCAATTTTTTGGTGATTTTTGGTCATTTTTCCATCAAATTTCTGATTTTTTTCCCCAATTTTTTTCCTCTTCATCTGCTTCAGGTGAGACAAATCCCAAAATTCCCAAATTCCCAAAATCCCCAAAATTTTCCCCAAAATTTTCCCTGATTTTTCCTGAATTTTCTGGAATTTTCTGTGATTTTTCCCCATTTTTTGGTCTCTTTTTGTCATTTTTCTTGCTCCAGGTGAGACAACTCCCAAAAACCCCAAATTCCCAAAATTTTCCCCAAAATTTTCCCCAAAATCCCAAATTTTTTCCCAAAATTTCCCCAATTTTTCCTGATTTTTCCGTGATTTTCCCCCATTTTTTGGTCATTTTTGGTCATTTTTCCATCAAATTTTCTGTTTTCATCCCAAATTTCCTCTTCTCAACTTCCTCTTCACCGGTTCCAGGTGAGACAATTCCCAAAATTCCCCAAATTCCCAAATTTTCCCCAAAATTTCCTGAATTTCCCTGATTTCTCTGTGATTTTCCCCAATTTTTTGGTGATTTTTTGTCATTTTCCCATAAAATTTCTGATTTTTTTCCCCAATTTTTTTCCTCTTCGCCTGCTCCAGGTGAGACAATTCCCAAATTCCCAAAATTCCCCAATTTTCCCTTCCAAACTTCCCCAAAAATCCCCGAATTTCTCCCCAAAATTCCACAATTTTTCCTCCAAATTTTCCCTTCGAAAATGTCCCCAAATCTCCTGAAAATTTTTTCCCAAAATCCCCAAATTCCTCCCCAAAATTTCCCCAAAAATCCCCAATTTTTCCTCCAAATTTTCCCTTCGAAAACTTCCCCAAAATGCCTGAAATTCTCCCCAAAATTCTCCAAATTTTTTTCTACAAATTTTCCCATTTTTCCCTTCTAAAAATTACGAAATCTCCTGAAAATTCCCCCAAAATTCCTCCAAAATTTTTCCTCCAAATTTTCCCATTTTCCCTTCCAAAAATTCCCAAATCTTCCTAAAATTTTCCCCAAAATTCCCCAAAATTCCCCCAAACTTTTTTCCTCCAAATTTCCCCAAAATTTCCCCAAAATCCCCAAATTCCTCCCCAAAATTTTTCCTCCAAATTTTCCCATTTTTCCCTTCCAAAAAAATTCCCAAATCTTCCTAAAATTTTTCCCCAAAATCCCCAAATTCCTCCCCAAAATTTCCCCAAAATTCCCCAAATTTTCCTCCAAATTTTTCCTTCAAAAATTTCCCCGAATCCTCGAATTTCTCCCCAAAATTCCCTGGCTTTTCCTTCCAAAAATTCCCAAATCTATCTAAAGTTTTTTCCCAAAATCCCCGAATTTCTCCCCAAAAATCTCCAAATTTTTTTCTCCAAATTTTCCCATTTTTGCCTTCCAAAAAATTCCCAAATCTCCCTAAATTTTTTTTCCCAAAATCCCCGAATTCCTCCCGAAAATTTCCCCAAAATTTCCCATTTTTTTCCTTGAACTTTTCCCATTTTTCCCTTCCAAAAAATTCCCAAATCTCCCTAAAATTTTTCCCCAAAATCCCCGAATTCCTCCCCAAAATTTCCCTAAAATTTTTTCTCCAAATTTTCCCATTTTTCCCTTCCAAATTTTCCCCAAATCTCCTGTAAATTTCCCCAAAATTTCCCTCCAAATTTTCCCATTTTCCCTTCCAAAAATTCCCAAATCTCCCTCAAATTTTACCCCAAAATTCCCCCAAACTTTTTTCCTCCAAATTTCCCCAAAATTTCCCCAAAATCCCCAAATTCCTCCCCAAAATTTTTCCTCCAAATTTTCCCATTTTTCCCTTCCAAAAAATTCCCAAATCTCCCTAAAATTTTTCCCCCAAATCCCCGAATTCCTCCCCAAAATTTCCCCAAAATTCCCCAATTTTTTCCTCCAAATTTTCCCTTCGAAAATTTTCCCAAATCCTCGAATTTCTCCCCAAAATTCCCTGGTTTTTCCTTCCAAAAAATTCCCAAATCTCCCTAAAATTTTTCCCCAAAATCCCCGAATTCCTCCCCAAAATTTCCCCAAAATTTCCCATTTTTTGTCCTTGAACTTTTCCCATTTTCCCTTCCAAAATTCCCCCAAATCTCCCCAAAAATTTCCCTGAAATCCCAGATTTCCCCCCCAAAATTTTTCCCCCAAACTTTCCCATTTTTCCCTTCCAAAAAATTCCCAAATTTCCCTAAATTTTTTTTCCCCAAAATCCCCAAATTCCTCCCCAAAAATCCCCAATTTTCCCATTTTCCCTCCAATTTTCTCCATAAAATTTCTTGATTTTTTCTCCAAAATTTCCCATTTTTCACTTCCAAAAATTCCCAAATCTCCCTAAAATTTTTTCCCCAAAATCCCCAAATTCCTCCCCAAAATTCCCCAATTTTTCCTCCAAATTTTCGCTTCAAAAACCTCACCAAATCGCCCGAAATTTTTTCCCAAAATCCCCGATTTCCTCCCCAAAATTCCCCAAAATTTTCATCAAACTTTTTCCATTTTTCCCTTCCAAAAGGTCCCAAATTTCCCTAAATTTTTTCCCAAAATCTCCAAATTTCTCCCCAAAATTTCCCCAAAATTCCCCAATTTTTCCTCTAAATTTTCCCTTCAAAAATTTCCCCAAATCCTGGAATTTCTCCCCAAAATTCCCCAAAATTTTTGCCTCCAAATTTCCCCAAATCTCCCCAAAATTTCCCCAAAATCCCCAAATTCCTCCCCAAGATTTCCGTCCAAATTTTCCTATTTTTCCTTCCAAAATTCCCCAAGTTTTCCCAAAATTTCCCCCCAAAATTCCCATTTTTTCTTCAAAATTTCCCAAATCTCCCCAAAATTTCCCCAACATTCCCCAAAATTTTTTCCTCCAAATTTTCCCATTTTCCTTTCCAAAAAATTCCCAAATTTCCCAAAAATTTTTCCCCAAAATTCCCCAAAATTCCCCCAAACTTTTTGCCTCCAAATCTCCCCAAACCTCCCCAAAATTTCCCCCAAATCCCCGAATTTCTCCCCAAATTTCTCCAAAATTTCCCTCTAAATTTTCCCATTTTCCCTTCCAAAAATTCCCAAATCTCCCTCAAATTTTACCCCAAAATTCCCCCAAACTTTTTTCCTCCAAATTTCCCCAAAATTTCCCCAAAATCCCCGAATTCCTCCCCAAAGTTTTTCCTCCAAACTTTCCCATTTTTCCCTTACAAAAAATCCCCAAATCTCCCTAAAATTTTTTCCCCAAAATCCCCGAATTCCTCCCCAAAATTTCCCCAAAATTTCCCATTTTTTTCCTTGAACTTTTCCCATTTTCCCTTCCAAAAAATCCCCAAATCTCCCTAAAATTTTTCCCCAAAATCCCCGAATTCCTCCCCAAAATTTCCCTCCAAATTTTCCCATTTTTCCGTTCCAAAATTTCCCCAAAATCCCCAAATCCCTCCCCAAACCCCCCCCCCCCCCCGGAATTTTCCCGTTTTCCCCTCATTTCTCCCCTTTCACTTCCCCATGACATCATCCCCCCGTGACCACGCCCACCATGACATCACCTCCATGTGACCACGCCCACCGCGACGTCACGGCCCCGCCCCCTGCGATGACGTCACCAGGCTGTTCTACGCGGGCGCCAGGGAGGGGCAGCTGCCGGCGCTGCTGGCCATGATCCACGTGCGGCGCCACACGCCCGTCCCCGCCCTGCTCGTCACCGTGAGAGGCTGAAACGGGGCCAAAAAATGAAATTTTGGGCAAAAAGACGGGAAGGACAAAAAAAAAATGGAGAAAATCGGGCGAAAAACGGGGAAAATCGGGCGAAAAACGGGCGAGAAATGGGTGGAAAACAGGTTAAGAAAGGGTTAAAAATGAGCGAAGAAAGGGTTAAAAATGGGTGGGAAAATGAGTGAAAAGAGGATTAAAAATGGGAGAAAAAATGGGTGAAAATTGGGTGAAAAATGGGTTAAAATTTGGGTTAAAAAGGGGTTAAAATTTGGGTGGAAATTGGGTTAAAAACGGGTTAAGAAAGGGTTAAAAATGAGCGAAGAAAGGGTTAAAAATGGGTGGAGAAATGAGTGAAAAAAGGGTTAAAAATGGGAGAAAAAATGGGTTAAAAATGGCAAAAAATGGGTAAAAATTGGGTTAAAATGGGTGGGAAATTCGGTTAAACAGGGGTTAAGAAAGGGTTAAAAATGAGCGATTAAAGGGTAAAAATGGGTGGGAAATGAGTGAAAAAAGGGTTAAAAATGGGAGAAAAAATGGGTTAAAAATCGGTAAAAAATCAGTTAAAAATGGGTTAAAATTTGGGTTAAAAAGGGGTTAAAGTTTGGGTGGAAAATGGGTGAAAATGGGTTAAAATTTGGGTGAAAATTGGGTGAAAACGGGTGGAAAACGGGTTAAAAGGGGTGAGGAAAGGGTTAAAAGCGGCCATGATCCACGTGCGGCGCCACACGCCCGTCCCCGCCCTGCTCGTCACCGTGAGAGGCTGAAACGGGGCCAAAAAACGAAATTTTGGGCAAAAACACGGGGGAGGGCAAAAAAAAAATGGAGAAAATCGGGCGAAAAACGGGCGAGAAATGTGCTAAAAACGGGTTAAGAAAGGGTTAAAAATGGGTGGGAAAATGAGTGAAAAGAGGGTTAAAAATGGGAGAAAAAATGGATTAAAAATGGGTAAAAATGGGTGGAAAATTGGGTTAAGAAAGGGTTAAAAGTGAACGAAGAAAGGGTTAAAAATGGGAGGAAAAATGGGTTAAAAATGGGTAAAAATTTTCGTTAAAATTTGGGTTAAAATTTGGGGTAAAATTTGGGTGAAAATTGGGTTAAAAAGGGGTTAAGAAAGGGTTAAAAATTAGCGATTAAAGGGTTTAAATGGGTGGGAAATGAGGGAAAAATGGGTTAAAAATGGGTTAAAAATAGAAAAAAATGGGATAAAAATGGGTAAAAATTTTCGTTAAAATTTGGGTGAAAATTTGGGTGAAAATTGGGGGAAAATGGGGTTAAGAAAGGGTTAAAAATGAGCAAAGAAAGGGTTAAAAATGGGCGGGAAAATGAGTGAAAAAAGGGTTAAAAATGGGTAAAAAATGGGTTAAAAATGGGTTAAAATTTAGGTGAAAATTGGGTTAAAAACGGGTTAAGAAAGGGTTAAAAATGAGCGAAGAAAGGGTTAAAAATGGGTGGAAAAATGAGTGAAAAGAGAGTTAAAAATGGGAGAAAAAATGGGTTAAAAATGGGTTAAAAATACAAAAAAAATGGGATAAAAATGGGTGAAAATTTTCGTTAAAATTTGGGTGAAAATTTGGGTGAAAATTGGGTTAAAATGGGTGGAAAATTGGGTTGAAAAGGGGTTAAGAAAGGGTTAAAAATGAATGAGGAAACGGTTAAAAATGGGTGGGAAAATGAGTGAAAAAAGGGAGAAAAAAGGGTTAAAAATGGGTTAAAATTTGGGTGAAAATTGGGTTAAAACGGTTAAAAATTTTCGAAGTTTGGGTCCAAAATTCCAAATTTTGGGAGAAATTTGGGAAGTTTGGTGGAATTTGGGTCAAAACCTCCAAATTTGGGCAGAAATTTTGTAAACTTGGGGATAAAATCAGAAAATTTGGGTCCAAAACTCCAAATTTGGGGACGAATTTGGGAAGTTTGGTGGAATTTGAGTCAAACCCTCGAAATTTGGGGTAAAATTTCGGAAACTTGGAAGTAAAATCAGAAAATTTGGGTCCAAAACTCCAAATTTTGGGACAAATTTGGGAAATTTGGTGGAATTTGGGTCAAAACTTCCAAATGTGGGGAGAAATTTTGGAAATTTGGGGATAAAATCAAAAAATTTGCTTCCAAACCTCCAAATTCGGGGTGAAATTTTGGAAATTTGGAAATTTGGAAACTCCAAATTTGGGGAGAAAAATTTCAAAATTTGGGTCCAAAACTCCAAATTTGGGGACGAATTTGGGAAATTTGGTGGAATTTGGGTCCAAAACTCCAAATTTGGGGAGAAATTTTGTAAATTTGGGGACAAAATCAGAAAATTTGGGTCAAACCCTCCAAATGTGGGGAGAAATTTTGGAAATTTGGGAAATTTGCAAACTCCAAATTTGGAGGTAAAATTTTGGAAATTTGGCTTCAAAATCCCAAATGTGGGGATAAATTTTGTAAATTTGGGGATAAATTCTGGAAATTTGGCTCCGAAATTCCAAATTTTGGGACCAATTTTGAAAATTTGGTGGAATTTGGGTCAAACCCTCCAAATTTGGGGTAAAATTTTCGAAACTTGGGAAATTTGGAAACTCCAAATTTGGGGACAAACTTGAGAAATTTGGGGATAAAATTTTTGAAATTTGGGTCCAAAATTCAAAATTTGGGTAGAAATTTTCTAACTTTGGGGATAAATATTTTTGAAATTTGGGTCCAAAACTCCAAATTTAGGGACGAATTTGGGAAGTTTGGTGGAATTTGGGTCAAACCCTCGAAATTTGGGGTAAAATTTCGGAAACTTGGAAGTAAAATCAGAAAATTTGGCTCCAAAACTCCAAATTTTGGGACAAATTTGGGAAATTTGGTGGAATTTGGGTCAAAACTTCCAAATGTGGGGAGAAATTTTTTAAATTTGGGGATAAAATCAAAAAATTTGCTTCCAAACCTCCAAATTCGGGGTGAAATTTTGGAAACTTGGGAAATTTGGAAACTCCAAATTTGGGGAGAAAATTTTCAAAATTTGGGTCCAAAAATCCAAATTTGGGGAGAAATTTTGTAAATTTGGGGACAAAATCAGAAAATTTGCGTCCCAAACTCCAAATTTTGGGACAAATTGTGGAAATTTGGGAAATTTGGAAACTCCAAATTTGGAGATAAAATTTTCCAAATTTGGCTTCAAAATCCCAAAGTTGGGGATAAATTTTGTAAATTTGGGGATAAAATGTGAAAATTTGGCTCCGAAATTCCAAATCTGGGGACAAATTTAAGAAATTTGGTGGAATTTGGGTCAAGCCCTCCAAATTTGGGGAGAAATTTTGTAAACTTGGGGATAAAATGTGGGAAATTGGGTCCAAAACTCCAAATTTTGGGGTAAATTTTTGGAAATTTGGAAATTTGGAAACTCCAAATTTGGGGATAAAATTTTTGATATTTGGGTCCAAAACTCCAAATTTGGGGAGAAATTTTGTAAATTTGGGGATAAATTCTGGAAATTTGGGTCCAAAACTCCAAATTTGGGGACAAGTTTTGGAAATTTGGTGGAATTTGGGTCAAAACTTCCAAATTTGGGGTAAAATTTCGGAAATTTGGGGATAAAATCAGAAAGTTTGGGACTGAAACTCCAAATTTGGGGTAAAATTTGGGAAGTTTGGTGGAATTGGGGTCAAAACTTCCAAATTTGGGGTAAAATTTTCGAAACTTGGGAAATTTGGAAACTCCAAATTTGGGGACAAACTTGAGAAATTTGGGGATAAAATTTTTGAAATTTGGGTCCAAAACTCCAAATTTAGGGACGAATTTGGGAAGTTTGGTGGAATTTGGGTCAAACCCTCGAAATTTGGGGTAAAATTTCGGAAACTTGGAAGTAAAATCAGAAAATTTGGGTCCAAAACTCCAAATTTTGGGACAAATTTGGGAAGCTTGGGGGAATTTGAGTCAGATCCTGTAAATTCGGGGTAAAATTTTGGAAACTTGGGAAATTTGGAAACTCCAAATTTGGGGAGAAAATTTTCAAAATTTGGGTCCAAAACTCCAAATTTGGGGACGAATTTGGGAAGTTTGGTGGAATTTGGGTCAAAACTTCCAAATTTGGGGATAAAATTTGTAAATTTGGGGATAAAATGTGGAAATTTGGATCCAAAACTCCAAATTTGGGGTAAAATTTTGGAAACTTGGGGATAAAATGTGGAAATTTGGGTGCAAAATTACAAATTTTGGGACGAATTCGGGAAGTTTGGTGGACTTTGGGTCAAACCCTGTGAATTTGGGGATAAAATTTTCCAAATTTGGCTTCAAAATCCCAAATTTGGGGCGAAATTTTGTAAATTTGGGGATAAAATTTTTGAAATTTAGGTCTGAATCTCCAAATCTGGGGACAAATTTGGGAAATTTGGGGAGAAATCTTACAAATCTTGCAGGATTTTCGTTAGAAACCCCACAAATTTTGGGACAAATCCGATCACAATTCCGTCTCCGAACCGCGAAATTCCCGCCAATCCGGGGGCGGCGCTGGCGGGCGTGGCCCCGGGTGGGCGTGGCCTGACGGAAGCCCCGCCCCCAGTGCGTGTCCACGCTGCTGATGCTGGTGACGGGCGACATCTACACGCCATTAATTACGTGGGCTTCGCATTACCTGTGGTAATGGCGTCACCGGCGGGCGGGCTGCTGCTGCTGCGCCGCCGCGAGCCCCACACGCCCCGCCCCATCAAGGTAGGCCACGCCCACTCTGCCCCCAAACCACGCCCACCCCGCGCTTCACCCACACCCCTTTCCCCCCCTCAAGCCACGCCCACTTTGTGTCGCAAACCCCGCCCCTTTTATGGCGTAGCCACGCCCACTTGAAACCGCTGGACCACGCCCCTTTTGCGCTTTGGCCACGCCCACTTTTTGTTTCAAACGCCGCCCTTTTTGGGGTTTAACCACGCCCACTTCAAACCACTGAACCACGCCCTTTTGCCTTTCAGCCACGCCCACTTTGACCCCAAACCACGCCCATTTTGAGCTTTGGCCACACCCATTTTGGTCCTAAGCCACGCCCACTTTTTTGTTTGAATTCCCACCCCTTTTGGTGTCTGACCACGCCCACTTTAGGGGTGAAACCACGCCCCCCTCGCCATTTAGCCACGCCCATATCAGTCACTAAACCACGCCCCCTTTTTTATTTAGGCACGCCTACTTCTAGGTCCCAAACCACGCCCATTTTGCCACTAAACCACGCCCACTTTGTGGCTGAGATCCCGCCTCCTTTTATGGTTCAGCCACGCCCACTTTGGTCCACCAAGCCACGCCCCTTTTGCCTTTTTAACCACTCCCACTTCATGCTACAAGCCACGCCTCTTTGGTTGTATGACCACGCCCCTTTTGAGGTTTAACCCCGCCCACTTCAGGCCCCAATCACTTCCCTTTTGCCACTTGACCACACCCACTTTGTGCTAGAGGCCACGCCCCTTTTGGGGTTTAACCACGCCCCCCTCTTATGGTCCAATGGTGTCCGCATTGGGACATTCTCACGCTTAAAAGTCCCGCCCTCCATTCACAAAAATTCCTTTCCTTCAGCGCCCCCTATCGAATTCCCACGCCCCCATTCATACACACACCCTTTCCCACGCTAAGCTCCACCCCCCTCTCACCCAAACCACGCCCCTGCAGGATTCCCACGCTCCCCCATTCATAAAAATTATTGCTACGAGCACCCCCTGAAGGATTCCCACGCCCCTCATTCATTAAAAAATCGCATCACAAACACCCCCTGGTAGATTCACATGTTTTTCATTCATAAAAAAAAATCATAATGCGCTCCATAGTGAATTCCCACACTCCCCCCATTCATAAAATTCATTGCTATAAACGCCGGCACTTAATTCCCACGCTCCCTCATTCAAAAAATTTATTACTACAGATGCTCCGCAGAATTCCCACGCTTCCCCATTCATAAAAATTATTATTATGAGCACCCCCTGAAGGATTCCCACGCCACCCCATTCATAAAAATCATTGCTATAAACGCCGCCACTTAATTCCCACGCTCCCTCATTCAAAAAATTCATTACTACAGATGCTCCGCAGAATTCCCACGCTTCCCCATTCATAAAAATTATTATTACGAGCACCCCCTAAAGGATTCCCACGCCACTCCATTCATAAAAATCATTCCTATAAACGCCGCCACTTAATTCCCACGCTCCCTCATTCAAAAAATTCATTACTACAGATGCCCCCACAGAATTCCCACGCTTCCCCATTGATAAAAACCTCCCCGTCCCCATAGGTTCACCTGCTGTTCCCGGCGCTGTACCTGCTCTTCTGGGGGGCGCTCCTGCTCTTCTCCGTGTGGTCCGAGCCGCTCGTGTGCGGCGTGGGCCTGGCCGTCATGGCCACGGGCGCGCCCGTGTACCTGCTCTGCCTGCGGCAGGGCGGCGGCGGCGCAGCGCCCCGGCCCCCCGGCCTGCGCAGGGCCGTGGGTGAGGGGACTGGGGGCGTTTGGGGGGGATTTTGGGGGATTTCGGGGAATTTTGGAGAAATTTGGGGGGATTTGGGGGTGATTTTGGGGAGGTTTGAGGGGGTTTGGGGGGGTTTGAGGGGGTTTTGGAGAAATTTGGGGGGATTTTGAGGGGATTTTGGGGAGGTTTGGGGGGATTTTGAGGGGATTTTGGGGAGGTTTGGGGGGGATTTTGAGGGGATTTTGGGGAGGTTTGAGGGGGTTTGGGGGGATTTGAGGGGGTTTTGGGGAGGTTGGATGGGATTTGGGAGGTTGTGGGGGTTTGGGGGGATTTTGGGGAAATTTGGGGGTTTGGGGGTGATTTGGAGAGGTTTGGGAGGGGGCTTGGGGGGGGTTTGGGGGGATTTGGGGAAATTTGGGGGATTTTTGAGGGGATTTTGGGGGGTTTTGGGGATTTTGAGGGGATTTTGGGGGGGTTTGGGGGGGGTTTGGGGGATTTGAGGGGGTTTTGGGTAGGTTGGATGGGATTTGGGAGGTTTTGGGGGGGTTTTAGGGAAATTTGGGGGGATTTTGGGGGGGATTTGGGGGAGGTTTGATGAGATTTGGGGAGGTTTTGAGGGGCTTGGGGGGGTTTTTGGGGAATTTGGGGGATTTTGAGGGGATTTTGGGGAGGTTTGAGGGATTTGGGGAAATTTGGGGGGGGTTTGAGGGTTTTGGGAGGGATTTGAGGGTGTTTAAAGTGGGTTTGGGTGGGATTTGGGGGGGTTTGGGGGGATTTGGGGATTTGAGGGGGTTTTGGGGAGGTTGGATGGGATTTGGGAGGTTTTGGGGGGGTTTTGGGGGGGTTTTGGGGGGTTTTGGAGAAATTTGGGGGGGATTTGGGGTGATTTGGGAGAGGTTTGGGAGGGGCTTGGGGGGGTTTGGGGGGTTTTTGGGGAAATTTGGGGGATTTTGGGGAATTTGGGGGAATTTTGAGGGGATTTGGGGGGATTTTGGGGGATTTGGGGAGGTTTGATGAGATTTGGGGAGGTTTTGAGGGGGTTTGGGGGGATTTGGGGAAATTTGGGGGGATTTTGAGGGGATTTTGGGGAGGTTTGAGGGGGTTTTGGGGGGGATTTGAGGGGGTTTTGGGGAGGTTGGATGGGATTTGGGAGGTTTTGGGGGTTTTGGGGAAATTTGGGGGGATTTGGGGGTGATTTGGAGAGGTTTGGGAGGGGCTTGGGGGTTGGGGGGGTTTTGGGGAAATTTGGGGGGATTTTGGGGATTTGGGGAATTTTTGAGGGGTTTGGGGATTTTGGGGGGATTTTGGGCAGGTTTGAGGGTGATTTGGGGAGGTTTGGGGGATTTGGGGGTTTTGGGAGGTTTTAGGGGGTGTGAGGGATTTGGGGGTTTGATGGGATTTCAGGAGGTTTTGGGGGGTTTGGAGGATTTTGGGGGTGTTTAAAGGGGCTTTGGGGGGATTTGAGGGGGTTTGGGGAGGTTGGATGGGGTTTGGGGGGTTTTTGGGGAAATTTGGGGGGGGATTTTGGGGGATTTGGGAGGTTTGAGGGGATTTGGGGGATTTTTGGGGGATTTGAGGAGGTTTGGGGGATTTGAGGGACTTTTGGGGGTTTAGGGAGGTTTGGGGGTTTGTGGGGATTTTGAGGGGTTTTGGGGGATGTTGGGGGTTTAAAGGGGGGGTTTGGGAGGATTTGGGGGAT
>NW_022148639.1:0-15000 GCF_901933205.1 Camarhynchus parvulus | reverse complement strand
AATTTGGCTGAAATCCTGCCCCAAACCACCCCAAACCCCCAAATTTGGGGTCAGACCACCCCAAACCAGCCCCAAAACCCCAAATTTTGTTTTCAAATCGCCCCCAAAAGCCCCAAATGTGGGGCCAAGCAACCCCAAACCCCCAAATTTGGGATCAGACCACCCCAAACCCACAACATTTGGGATCAAACCGCCCCCAGAACCCCCAAATTTGGGGTCACAAAACCCAAAACCCCAAACGATAACCCCCCAAACCCCAAATTTGGGATCAAACTGGCCCCAATCCCTCCAAAAACCCCAAATTTGGGCTGAACCCCCTCCAATTCCCCCAGAACCGCCAAATTTGGGGTCACAAAACCCCAAAACCCCCAAATTTTGTCAGAAATCCCGTCCCAAATCACCCCAAAATCCCCAAATTTTGGCTTCAAATGGAGCAAACCCTCCCAGAAACTCCAAATTTTGGGGTAAAACTCCCAAAGAACCTCCCCAGAACCCCCAAATTTGGGGTTCAAATTCCCCCAAATCACCCCAAACCCCAAATTTGGGGTCAAACCACCCCAAAAACCTCCCCAAAACCGACAAATTTTGGCTGAAATCCTGCCCCAAACACCCCAAATTTAGGGTCAGACCACCCCAAACCAGCCCCAAAACCCCAAATTTTGTTTTCAAATCGCCCCCAAAAGCCCCAAATGTGGGGCCAAGCAACCCCAAACCCCCAAATTTGGGGTTAAACCACCCCAAACCCACAACATTTGGGATCAAACCGCCCCCAAACCCAAATTTGGGGTCACAAACCCCAAAATCCCCAAATCTGGAGTCAGAGCGCCCCCAAAACCACAAAATTTGGGATCAGACCACCCCAAAACCACAAAATTTGGGGTCAAACCGCCCCCAATCCCTCCAAAAACCCCAAATTTGGCTGAACCCCCTCCAATTCCCCCAAAACCACAAAATTTAGGATCAAACCACCCCAAAACCCCCAAATTTTGTCAGAAATCCCGTCCCAAATCACCCCAAAATCCCCAAATTTTGGCTTCAAATGGAGCAAACCCTCCCAGAAACCCCAAATTTTGGGGTAAAACTCCCAAAGAACCTCCCCAGACCCCCCAAATTTGGGGTTCAAATCCCCCCGAATCACCCCAAACCCCAAATTGGGGTCAGACCACCCCAAATCACCCCAAAACCCCAAATTTTGTTTTCAAATCGCCCCCAAAAGCCCCAAATGTGGGACCAAGCAACCCCAAACCCCCAAATTTGGGGTCAAACCACCCCAAACCCACAACATTTGGGATCA
The DNA here is from genome assembly GCF_901933205.1 of Camarhynchus parvulus. Classification (NCBI taxonomy): domain Eukaryota; kingdom Metazoa; phylum Chordata; class Aves; order Passeriformes; family Thraupidae; genus Camarhynchus; species Camarhynchus parvulus. The sequence continues at coordinate 13,706 of NW_022148639.1, read as the reverse complement.
AACCGCCCCCAGAACCCCCAAATTTGGGGTCACAAAACCCCAAAATCCCCAAATCTGGAGTCAGAGCGCCCCCAAAACCACAAAATTTGGGATCAGACCACCCCAAAACCACAAAATTTGGGATCAAACCGCCCCCAATCCCTCCAAAAACCCCAAATTTGGGCTGAACCCCGTCCAATTTCCCCAAAACCACAAAATTTGGGGTCAAACCACCCCAAAACCCCCAAATTTTGTCAGAAATCCCGTCCCAAATCACCCCAAAATCCCCAAATTTTGGCTTCAAATGGAGCAAACCCTCCCAGAAACCCCAAATTTTGGGGTAAAACCCCCAAAGAACCTCCCCAGACCCCCAAATTTGGGGTTCAAATCAACCCCAAACCACTTAAAAACCCCCAAATTTGGGGTCAGACCACCCCAAATCACCCCAAAACCCCAAATTTTGTTTTCAAATCGCCCCCAAAAGCCCCAAATGTGGGGCCAAGCAACCCCAAACCCCCAAATTTGGGGTTAAACCACCCCAAACCCACATTTGGGATCAAACCGCCCCCAGAACCCCCAAATTTGGGGTCACAAAACCCCAAATCCCCAAATCTGGAGTCAGAGCACCCCCAAAACCACAAAATTTGGGGTCAAACCGGCCCAAATCCCTCCAAAAACCCCAAATTTGGCTGAACCCCGTCCAATTTCCCCAAAATCCCAAAACTTGGGGTCAGACCACCCCAAAACCCCCAAATTTTGTCAGAAATCCCGTCCCAAATCACCCCAAAATCCCCAAATTTTGGCTTCAAATGGAGCAAACCCTCCCAGAAACCCCAAATTTTGGGGTAAAACCCCCAAAGAACCTCCCCAGACCCCCAAATTTGGGGTTCAAATCAACTCCGAACCACTTCAAAACCCCCAAATTTGGGGTCAGACCACCCCAAACCCCCAAATTTGGGATGAAAACCCCAAACTCCCCAATTTTGGGGTCAGACCACCCCAAAACCACCCTAGAACCCCCAAATTTGGCTGAAATCCTGCCCCAAACCACCCCAAAACCCCCAAATTTGGGGTCAGACCGCCCCAAAACAGCCCTAAAACCCCAAATTTCGTTTTCAAATCGCCCCAAAAGCCCCAAATGTGGGGCCAAGCAACCCCAAACCCCCAAATTTGGGGTCAGACCACCCCAAAACCACAACATTTGGGATCTAACCGCCCCCAGAACCCCCAAATTTGGGGTCACAAAACCCCAAAATCCCCAAATCTGGAGTCAGAGCACCCCAAAACCATTCCAGAACCCCCAAATTTGGGCTCACACCATCCCAAAACCACAACATTTGGGATCAAACCGCCCCGAAATCACCCCAGAATCCCCAAATTTGGGCTGAACCCCCTCCAATTCCCCCCAAAACCCCCAAAATTTGGGGTCAAACCACCCCAAAACCCCCAAATTTTGTCAGAAATCCCATCCCAAATCACCCCAAAATCCCCAAATTTGGGGTTCAAATCCCCCCGAATCACCCCAAACCCCAAATGTGGGGTCAGACCACCCCAACCGCACCCAAAATCCCCAAATTTTGTTTTCAAATCGCCCCCAAACCACCCCAAAACCCCCAAATTTGGGGTCAAGCCACCCCAGAATCCCCAAATTTTGGGGTTCAAATCCCCCCCGAATCACCCCAAACCCCAAATGTGGGGTCAGAGCACCCCAACCCCACATTTGGGTCAATCAAAGCTCCTGGGGCCGTTTGGGTTCATCCGAGACCGTTTATTGCTCTGGGCGGGGACAGCGAGGGACAGCGGTGACCACGGCGTGACCACGGCGTGACCACAGGGTGACCACGGCGTGACCACGGGGTGACCACGGCGTGACCACGGCGTGACCACGGCGTGACCACGGGGTGACCACGGCGTGACCACGGCCTGACCACGGCCTGACCACGGGGTGACCATGGCGTGACCACGGCGTGACCACGGCGTGACCACGGGGTGACCACGGGGTGACCACGGGGTGACCACGGCGTGACCACGGCCTGACCACGGCCTGACCACGGGGTGACCACGGCGTGACCACAGGGTGACCACGGCCTGACCACGGGGTGACCATGGCGTGACCACAGGGTGACCACGGCCTGACCACGGCATGACCACAGGGTGACCACGGCGTGACCACGGCGTGACCAGGGCGTGACCATGGCGTGACCACGGCGTGACCATGGCGTGACCACGGGGTGACCACAGGGTGACCACGGCGTGACCACGGGGTGACCACAGGGTGACCACGGCGTGACCACGGCCTGACCACGGCGTGACCACGGCGTGACCACGGCTGACCACGGGGTGACCACAGGGTGACCACGGCGTGACCACGGCCTGACCACGGCGTGACCACGGCGTGACCACGGGGTGACCACGGCCTGACCACGGGGTGACCACAGGGTGACCACGGCCTGACCACGGGGTGACCACGGGGTGACCACGGCCTGACCACGGCGTGACCACGGCCTGACCACGGCGTGACCACGGCCTGACCACAGGGTGACCACAGGGTGACCACGGCGTGACCACGGCGTGACCACGGCCTGACCACAGGGTGACCACGGCGTGACCACGGCGTGACCACAGGGTGACCACGGCGTGACCACGGGGTGACCACGGCGTGACCACGGCGTGACCACGGGGTGGCCAGCGGTCAGTGAGTGACCACGGGGTGACCACAGGGTGGCCAGTGGTCAGTGGGTGGTCAGCAGGTGGCCACAGTGGCCACTGGGTGGCCTGAGGGTGGTCAGTGGTCAGCAGGTGGTCAGTGGTCAGCAGGAGGTCAGTGGTCAGCAGGAGGTCAGTGGTCAGCAGGTGGTCAGCAGATGGCCAGCAGCCCATGGGTGGTCAGCAGGCAGTGGTCAGCAGGAGGTCCATGGGTGGTCAGCAGGAGGTCCATGGGTGGTCAGTGGGTGTCCAGGGGTGGTCAGCAGATGTCCTGCGGTCAGTGGGCAGTGGTCAGCAGGTGGCCAGTGGGTGTCCAGGGGATGGTCAATGGATTTCCAGCAGGTGTCCATGGATGTCCAGGGGATGTCCAGCAGGTGTCCATGGATGTCCATGGGTGGTCAGTAGGCGTGGTTGGATGGGGTGTCCAGGGGATGTCCATGGATGGTCAGTGGTGTCCATCCATCAGTAGGTGTGGTTGGATGGGGTGACCAGGGGATGGTCAGTGGATGGTCGGTGGTGTCCATGGATGTCCATGGATGTCCAGCGGTGTCCATGGATGATGTCCATAGATGTCCATCCCTCAGTAGGTGTGGTTGGATGGGGTGTCCATGGGGTGTCCATGGATGTCCAGGGGATGGTCAGCGGATGTCCAGCGGTGTCCATGGATGTCCGTGGATGATGTCCATGGATGTCCATCCCTCAGTAGGTGTGGCTGGATGGGGTGTCCAGGGGATGTCCATGGATGGTCAGTGGTGTCCATCCATCAGTACGTGTGGCTGGATGGGGTGTCCAGGGGATGGTCAGGGGATGTCCAGCGGATGTCCATGGATGGTCAGCGGAGGTCCATGGATGGTCAGCGGTGTCCGGGGGAGGTCCATGGATGTCCAGCGGTGTCCATGGATGTCCATGGATGTCCAGCGGATGTCCATGGATGTCCATGGATGGTCAGCGGATGTCCATGGATGTCCATGGATGTCCAGCGGTGTCCAGGGGAGGTCCATGGATGGTCAGCGGATGTCCATGGATGTCCATGGATGGTCAGCGGATGTCCATGGATGGTCAGCGGATGTCCATGGATGATGTCCAGCGGTGCCCACCGCTCAGTAGGTGTGGTTGGATGGGGTGTCCAGGGGATGTCCAGCGGTGTCCAGGGGGTGGTCAGCGGATGTCCATGGATGGTCAGCGGATGTCCATGGATGTCCAGCGGTGTCCAGGGGAGGTCCATGGATGGTCAGCGGAGGTCCATGGATGTCCAGCGGTGTCCAGGGGAGGTCCATGGATGGTCAGCGGATGTCCAGCGGTGTCCAGCGGATGTCCATGGATGTCCATGGATGGTCAGCGGATGTCCATGGATGATGTCCATGGGTGCCCACCGCTCAGTAGGCGTGGTTGGACACGAACAGGGACTCGCTGGCCGCCGCCCCCGCGGTGCCGCTGGGCGTGTACTTACCCTGGCACGCCAGAGAGTTGGCCTGGGGACACAGGGGACAACATCGGGGACATCAGCGGGGACATCAGGGACATCAGGGACATCAGGGACACAGGGGACATCAGGGACATTGGGGACATTGGGGACACCAGGGGACACTGGGGACATCAGGGACATTGGGGACATTGGGGACACCACCAGGGGACACTGGGGGCGCTGCTGTCCCCAAGGTCCCCAGTGACCTCCTGGGCCACCCTGTCCCTGTGTCCCCCTGAGGTGCCACCCCCAAAGCTCCTGCTGCCAACCTCACATTGCCCCCTGAACCCCTCACTGTCCCCAAGGTGTCCCCAAGTTCTTGAGCTGTCCCTAAAGTCCCCAAATGTCCCCAAAGTGTCCCCACCTCCCCCTCGGAACCCTCCTCAGATGTGGCTCCTCTGCTCCCAGCTCTCCATGGGTGACCCAACTCAACCAACACCCAACGTCCCCAAATCCCCACGACCCCAAAGTGTCCCCAAGTTCCCTCAATGTCCCCAAGTCCCCGAGGTGTCCCCAATGTCCTCAAGACCCCAAATGTCCCCAAAGTGTCCCCACCTCCCCCTCTGAACCCTCCTCAGATGTGGCTCCCACCTCTCCGTGCTTGACCCAACTCAATGAACACCCAACGTCCCCAAGTCCCCAAGGTGTCCCCAAGACCCCAAAGTGTCCCCACCTCACCCTCTGAACCCACCTCAGATGTGGCTCCTCTGCTCCCAGCTCTCCATGCTTGACCCAACTCAAGGGACACCCAACGTCCCCAGATCCCCAAGATGCCACCAATGTCCCCAGTGCCACCAAGGTGTCCCCAGGTGCCACCTACCAGTGCCCTCTTGACGTGCTCCTCCGGGCCGCCTTGGTGTTGTCCCTGTCCTCGTGTCCCCATGGGCCACTCCCAGGCCCTTCTCCTGCCCACCTCGATGTCCCCAGGGTGTCCCCAATGTCCTCAAGACCCCAAATGTCCCCAGAGTGTCCCCACCTCACCCTCTGAACCCACCTCAGATGTGGCTCCCACCTCTCCATGCTTGACCCAACTCAATGAACACCCAACGTCCCCAAGTCCCCGAGGTGTCCCCAGTGTCCCCAAGACCCCAAATGTCCCCAGAGTGTCCCCACCTCACCCTCTGAACCCACCTCAGATGTGGTTCCTCTGCTCCCAGCTCTCCATGGGTGACCCAGCCCAAGTCCCCTCAACGTCCCCAAGTCCCCAATGGTGTTCCCGAGGTGCCCCCAATGTCCCCAAGGTGTCCCCAATGTCCTGAAGACCCCAAATGTCCCCATGTCACCCTGGAGCCACCTCAGATCTCTCTGGCCTGGTCCCACCATGGTCATGCTTGACCCAACCCAAGAACCAGCTCCTGCCTGATGTCCCCAAGGTGTCCCCAATGTCCCCGAGGTGTCCCCAAGGTGCCCCAATATCCTCAAGACCCCAAATGTCCCCAGAGTGTCCCCACCTCCCCCTCTGAACCCACCTCAGATGTGGTTCCTCTGCTCCCAGCTCTCCATGGTCGACCCAACTCAACCAACACCCAACGTCCCCAAGTCCCCAAGACCCCAATGGTGCTCCCGAGGTGTCCCCATTGTCCCCAGGTGCCACCTACCAGTGCCCTCTTGACGTACTCCTCCTGGGCCGCCTTGGTGTTGTCCTTCTTGCCGCCCCAGGCCTTGAGGGCCGAGGCCTGCAGGGCGCGGCCGTAGGAGAAGGTCAGCGCCCAGGGCCGCGGCAGCGGGCAGCGGTTGATGGCGTTGAGGTTCAGGGAGGCCTCCTCCTCGCTCTGACCCCCCGACAGGAACGTGATCCCTGCGGGGACATCGAGGGGACATCAGCCTGGGGACACTGGGGACACTGGGGACACTGGGGACACTGGGGACAGCGGTTGATGGCGCTGAGGTTCAGGGAGGCCTCCTCCTCGCTCTGACCCCCCGACAGGAACGTGATCCCTGCGGGGACATCGAGGGGACACGGGGACATCAGCCTGGGGACAGTGGGATGGCTCAGACACAGCTCCGGGACACTGGGGACACTGGGGACACTGGGACACTGGGGACACTGGGGACATTGGGGACACTGGGGACAGCAGTTGATGGCGTTGAGGTTCAGGGAGGCTCCTCCTCACTCTGACCCCTGACAGGAACGTGATCCCTGCGGGGACATCGAGGGGACACCATCAGGACAGCCTGGGGACAGTGACATCAGCCTGGGGACACTGGGGACACTGGGGACATTGGGGACACTGGGGACAGCGGGTGATGGCGTTGAGGTTCAGGGAGGCCTCCTCCTCGCTCTGACCCCCCGACAGGAACGTGATCCCTGCGGGGACATCGAGGGGACATCAGCCTGGGGACACTGGGGACACTGGGGACACTGGGGACACTGGGGACACTGGGGACACTGGGGACATTGGGGACACTGGGCACAGCGGTTGATGGCGCTGAGGTTCAGGGAGGCTCCTCCTCGCTCTGACCCCCCGACAGGAACGTGATCCCTGCAGGGACACCAAAGGGACACGGGGACATCAGCCTGGGGACACTGGGATGGCTCAGACACAGCTCAGGGACACTGGGGACACTGGGGACACTGGGGACACTGGGGACAGCGGTTGATGGCGTTGAGGTTCAGGGAGGCTCCTCCTCGCTCTGACCCCCCGACAGGAACGTGATCCCTGCGGGGACATCGAGGGGACACGGGGACATCAGCCTGGGGACAGTGGGATGGCTCAGACACAGCTCCGGGACACTGGGGACACTGGGGACACTGGGACACTGGGGACACTGGGGACATTGGGGACACTGGGGAAAGCAGTTGATGGCGTTGAGGTTCAGGGAGGCTCCTCCTCACTCTGACCCCTGACAGGAACGTGATCCCTGGGGGGACATCGAGGGGACACCATCAGGACAGCCTGGGGACAGTGACATCAGCCTGGGGACACTGGGGACACTGGGGACATTGGGGACACTGGGGACAGCGGGTGATGGCGTTGAGGTTCAGGGAGGCCTCCTCCTCGCTCTGACCCCCGACAGGAACGTGATCCCTGCGGGGACATCGAGGGGACACGGGGACATCAGCCTGGGGACACTGGGACACTGGGGACACTGGGGACACTGGGGACACTGGGGACACTGGGGACATTGGGGACACTGGGCACAGCGGTTGATGGCGCTGAGGTTCAGGGAGGCTCCTCCTCGCTCTGACCCCCCGACAGGAACGTGATCCCTGCAGGGACACCAAAGGGACACGGGGACATCAGCCTGGGGACACTGGGATGGCTCAGACACAGCTCAGGGACACTGGGGACACTGGGGACACTGGGGACACTGGGGACAGCGGTTGATGGCGTTGAGGTTCAGGGAGGCTCCTCCTCGCTCTGACCCCTGACAGGAACGTGATCCCTGGGGGGACACCAAAGGGACATGGGGACATCAGTGTGACATCAGCCTGGGGACATTGGGGACACTGGGGACAGCAGTTGATGGCGCTGAGGTTCAGGGAGGCTCCTCCTCACTCTGACCCCTGACAGGAACGTGATCCCTGGGGGGACATCGAGGGGACACCATCAGGACAGCCTGGGGACAGTGACATCAGCCTGGGGACACTGGGGACACTGGGGACATTGGGGACACTGGGGACAGCGGGTGATGGCGTTGAGGTTCAGGGAGGCTCCTCCTCGCTCTGACCCCCGACAGGAACGTGATCCCTGGGGGGACATCGAGGGGACATCAGCCTGGGGACAGTGACACAGCCTGGGGACAGTGGGATGGGTCAGACACAGCTCAGGGACACTGGGGACACTGGGGACACTGGGGACACTGGGGACACTGGGGACAGCAGTTGATGGCGTTGAGGTTCAGAGGCTCCTCCTCACTCTGACCTCCCGACAGGAACGTGATCCCTGGGGGACATCGAGGGGACACGGGGACATCAGTGTGACATCAGCCTGGGGACACTGGGGACACTGGAGACACTGGGGACACTGGGGACACTGGGGACACTGGGGACGCTGGGGACACTGGCACGGTTGAGGTTCAGAGCTCCTCATGACCCCGACAGGAACGTGATCCCTGCGGGGACATCGAGGGGACATCAGTGTGACATCAGTGTGACATCAGCCTGGGGACACTGGGGACACTGGGGACATTGGGGACACTGGGGACAGCAGTTGATGGCGTTGAGGTTCAGGGAGGCTCCTCCTCACTCTGACCTCCCGACAGGAACGTGATCCCTGCGGGGACATCGAAGGGACATCAGTGACATCAGCCTGGGGACACTGGGATGGCTCAGGGACACTGGGGACACTGGGGACATCTGGTGGTCACTGAGGGACAGTGACAGCTCCTCCTCGCTCTGAGCCCCGACAGGAACGTGACCCCTGGTCGGGACATCGAGGGGACACTGAGGTGACACTGGGGACACTGGGATAGCTCGGGGACATTGGGGACACTGGGGACACTCAGGTAGCTCGGGGACATTGGGGACACTGGGGACACTCAGAGAGCTCAGGGACACTGGGGACACTGGGGACACTGAGCTCGGGGACATTGGGGACACTGGGGACACTCAGATAGCTCGGGGACACTGGGGACACTGGGGACACTCAGCTCGGGGACATTGAGGTGACACCGGGGACACTCAGCTCAGGGACACTGGGGACACCGGGGACACTCAGATAGCTCAGGGACATTGAGGTGACACTGGGGACACTCAGATAGCTCAGGGACATTGGGGACACTGGGGACACTCAGCTCAGGGACACTGGGGACACTGGGGACACTCAGATAGCTCAGGGACATTGAGGTGACACTGGGGACACTCAGCTCGGGGACATTGGGGACATTGGGGACACTCAGCTCGGGGACATTGGGGACACTGGGGACACTCAGCTCGGGGACACTGGTGACACTGGGGACACTGAGATAGTTCGGGGACATTGGGGACACTGGGGACACTCAGCTCGGGGACATTGAGGACACTGGGGACACTCAGATAGCTCAGGGACATTGAGGGGACACTGGGGACACTCAGATAGCTCAGGGACACTGAGGTGACACTGGGGACACTCAGGTAGCTCAGGGACACTGGGGACACTGGGACACTCAGATAGCTCGGGGACACTGGGGACACTGGGGACACTGGGGACAGATGGCACTGAGGGACAGCGATGGCTCCTCCTCGCTCTGAGCCTTTGGGACAGCGCGGGGACACCGAGTGACAAAGTGCCACCATGCAGGGACAGCGGGGGCACAGGGACAGGGAGGTGACACAGGGAGGTGACACAGAGACAGCAGGGGGCACAGGGACAGGGAGGTGACACAGGGAGGTTACACTCACCAGGGACAGCAGGGGACACAGGGAGGTGACACACAGGTGACAATGGTGACACTGACCTGGCACGGTGGGTGGCACGGTCCTGCGCAGCACGGTCACCATGGCCATGGCACACAGTGACAGTGACACAGTTACAGTGACACAGTGACAATGACACACAGGTGACACACAGGTGACACACAGGTGACACTGACCTGGCACGGCGGGTGGCACGGTCCTGCGCAGCGCGGTCACCGTTGCCATGGCACACAGTGACAGTGACAATGACACAATGACACACAGGTGACACACAGGTGACACACAGGTGACACACAGGTGACACTGACCTGGCACGGCGGGTGGCACGGTCCTGCGCAGCGCGGTCACCGTTGCCATGGCGATCTCCTCGGGGCTGTACTTGGTGGCACAGGCGTGTCCCGCTGTCACCATGTTGGGCTTCAGCAGCGTCCCCTCCAGGTACACGTGGTGGTCACTGAGCGCCTTGTACACGGCGGCCAGGACCTGGGGGGGACATTGGGGACATTGGGGACATCACAGGGGACATTGGGGACATTGGTCACTGAGCGCCTTGTACACGGTGGCCAGCACCTGGGGACATCACAGGGGACATCATTGGGGACATCACTGGGGACATTGGGGACATCGCTGGGGACAGCCCAGGGACATCGGGGGCAGCAATGGGGACACGCCAGGTGCCACCACCTCCTGTCCAGGTGCCACCAAACGCCGCCAGGTGCCACCTCTTGGTGTCACCAACCACCACAGGACAGCTGCAGGTGACACAGGGACAAGCTGGGGACACCTGGAGGTGACACCGGGACAGATTGGGGACACCTGGAGGTGACACTGGGACAGGCTGGGGACACCTGGAGGTGACACAGGGACAGAGTGGGGACACCTGGAGGTGACTCAAAGCCACTCAGGTGCCACCAAACCCTGTCCAGATGTCACCAAACCCTCTGGAGATGTCACCAAACCCCTTCAGGTGCCACCTCCCGGTGCCACCCCGCCCAGCGAGGACTCAGGACCCCCCTTGGGGACATTTGGGGACATCTGGGGACACGGCGGTGGCACTGACCTTCTCGGTGACGTACTGGCACGTCTTGAGGTCGTGGTCACCGTCCGGGAGGATCTCGGGCTCCACGATGGGGACAATGCCGTTCTGGGGACATCGGGGACATCGGGGACATGTGAGCGACCAGGGGACATCGGGGACATCGGGGACATCGGGAAGGGGACACAAGGAGGGGACAGGGGACAGGTGGGGACAGCAGCAGGGGAGCCAAGAACACTGAGGTGCCACCAAAGCCCATCCAGGTGCCACCAAACCTTCTCCAGGTGCCACCAAACCCTCTCCAGGTGCCACCAATCCCTCTCCAGGTGCCACCAAACCAAGCCTAGACGCCACTCAATGCTGTCCAGATGCCACCAAACCCTCTCTGGTGCCACCAAACCTGGTCTAGATGTCACCAAATCCTCTCTAAATACCACCAAACCCTCTCCAGGTGCCACCAAAGCCTTTCCAGGTGCCACCAAACCCCCTCTAGATGCCACCAACCCCCCCGTGGTGCCACCAAACCTTCTCCAGGTGCCACCAAACCCCCTCTAGATGCCACCAAACCAAGCCTAGATGCCACTCAATGCTGTCCAGATGCCACCAAACCCTCTCTGGTGCCACCAAACCATCCCTAAGTGTCCCCAAACCCTCTCCAGATGTAGTAAAACCTCTCGAGATGCCACCAAACCCCCTGTGGTGCCACCAAACCCTCTCCAGATGCCACCAGCCTTTGACCCCCCCATCCCAAGCGCAGGCTGGGGACACTTGGGGACACTTGGGGACAGCTGGGGACCTGCTGGCAGATGCTGGCGTAGCGTGCCAGGACCTTGGCGTTCTCCATGGGCCCTGCATGGACCTGAGTCACCTCCTGGTGTCCCCAAACCCAGGCTAGGTGCCACCAAACCCCTCTAGATGCCACCAAACCCTCTCCAGGTGCCACCAAACCTTCTCTATTTGCTACCCAACCATCCTTAAGTGCCACCAAACCCCGTCCAGGTGCCACCAAACCCCGTCCAGGTGCCACCAAACCCCCTCTAGGTGGCACCAAACCCCCTCTAGGTGGCACCAAACCCTCTCTAGGTGCCACCAAACCATCTCGAGATGCCACCAAACCCTGTCTAGGTGCCACCAAAGCCCCTGTGGTGCCACCAAACCATCTCAAGATGCCACCAAACCCTCTCCAGATGCCACCAAACCCTCTCCAGGTGCCACCAAACCCTCTCCAGGTGCCACCAAACCATCTCAAGATGCCACCAAACCTGGTGTAAACACCAAATCTCCTCTAGATGGACCAAACCCAGCCTAGATGTCACCAAACCTTCTCCAGATGCCACCAAACCCCTTCTAGATGCCACCAAAACCCCCAAGATGCCACCAAACCATCTCGAGATGCCACCAAACTATCTCGAGATGCCACCAAACCCTCTCCAGGTGCCACCAAACCCTCTCCAGGTGCCACCAAACCCCTCCAGGTGCCACCAAACCCAGCCTAGATGCCACCAAACCTGGTGTAGACAACACCAAATCCCCTCTAGATGGACCAAACCCAGCCTAGATGTCACCAAACCTTCTCCAGGTGCCACCAAACCCCTCCCAGATGCCACCAAACCCCTTCCAGGTGCCACCAAACCCTCTGACCCCCCCATCCCAAGCGCAGGCTGGGGACACTTGGGGACACTTGGGGACACTTGGGGACCTGCTGGCAGATGCTGGCGTAGCGCGCCAGCACGTTGGCGTTCTCCATGACGGCGAGGCGCGTGGGCGTGTGCGCCGTGATCTTCAGCACGCAGCGCCACTTGGCAAAGTCAGCGCCGTCCTTCTTGTACTGCGCACAGCGCTCCATCAGCCCGTCCAGCCCTGCGGACAGCGGGGACATCAGCGGGGACATCGGGGACATTGGGGACAATGGGGACAATGGGGACATTGGGGGCGTCAGGGACATCGGGGACATTGGGGGCAATGGGGACACACGGCACTGAGGGAGCTCCATCAGCCCGTCCAGCCCTGCGGACAGCGGGGACATCAGCGGGGACATCGTCAGGGATTGGGGACATCGGGGACGTTGGGGACATTGGGGACACTGGGGACACAGGGCATTGAGGGAGCTCCAAGAGCCTGTCCAGCCCTGGGGACACTGGGGACACTGCGGACATTGGGGACATTGGGAACACTGGGGACACTGGGGACATTGGAGGTGTTGGGGACACTGGGGACATTGGGGACAGTAGGGACACTGGGGACACTGGGGACATCAGGGGACACTGGGGACATTGGGGACACTGGGGACACTGGGGACATTGGGGACATTGGGACACTGGGGACACTGGGGACACTGGGGGCATCGGAGACATTGGGGACACTGGGGACACTGGGGACATCAGGGGACACTGGGGACATTGGGGACACTGGGGACACTGGGGACATTGGGGACATTGGGACACTGGGGACACTGGGGACACTGGGGGCATCGGAGACATTGGGGACACTGGGGACATTGGGGACATCAGGGGACATTGGGGACACGGGACCCTGCGGTGGCACGGGCTGGGCCGGGAGGGTGACACAGGGATGGGACAGGGACAGGGATGGTGGCACTGGGGACACCACAGTGGCCTTGGGCACAGGGCTGTGACAGGGACAGGGACACGGTGGTGGCCCTGGGGACAGGGACACAGTGGTGGCATTGGGGACAGGGACACGGTGGTGCCCCTGGGGACAGGGACACGGTGGTGACCCTGGGGACACGGAGGTGGCCCTGGGGACAGGGCTGTCACTCACCCTGGGTCGTGGTCTCGCCGTTGGTGCCAGCCAGGGGCACCACGCCCTTGTCCACCTGGGGGACAGTGACACGGTCACGGGGACACCAGGGACACCTGCAGGTCCCCACGTGTCCCCAGAGTGCCCCTGAGGTCCCCAAGGGGTCCCCAATGCCCTAAAGACCCCAAATGTCCCTGAATTGTCCCCACCTCCCCCTCTGAACCCACGTCAGATATGGTCACCACCTCTCCATGGCCAACCCAACTCAAGGAACACCCAACGCCCCCAAATCCCCAAGTCTCTGAGGTGTCCCCAAGGTGTCCCCAAGGTGTCCCCAATGTCCTCAAGGTGTCCTCAATGTCCCAGAGACCTCAGCCATCCCCACCTCGCCCCTCTGAACCCACGTTAGATATGGTCACCAC